>NC_056611.1:2586480-2612727 GCF_018340385.1 Cyprinus carpio
CCCAGGCCACTCCCTAGCAACCAAACAGAGTACCCTAGCAACCGTTTTGCAAGACCTATCTCTCTGCATCAAAACATCGTAGAGACATGGGGATTGGCTTATATTGTCAAGCATCCTTTGGAGTTTCATCATTGGGAGCTGCCAAGGCCACTCCCTAGCAACCAAACAGAGTACCCTAGCAACCATTTTGCAAGATCTATATCTCTGCATCAGAACAATGTACAGACATGGGGTTTGGGCTTATACTGTCAAGCAGCCTTTGGAGTATCGTCATTGGGAGCTGTCAGGCCACTCCCTAGCAACCAAACACAGAACCCTAGCAACCGTTTTGCAAGACCTATATCTCTGAATCAGAACATCGTAAAGACATGGCGGTTGGCTCTTTTGACTCATGCTAGCAAACTGGAATTCCAACATGCTAGTCATGCTAGCAGTGAATAGCTACATGCTAATAGTGATTAGCTAAGAGATAAATCAGGCTATGAACTCTATAAAAAGACCTAAGCAACAGAGGGCCGAGTTTTGCCACTGCAAGCACCACTCACATTTTCTTCAGGAAATGTACATTCTAGTGTTACTATTACTATTCACCCTGAAAAAAGTTTGGCGCGAAAATGAGGTGTGTCAATGTGCGGCTTATTGAGGAGAGCTGTGCTATGACTTTTCTAAGCAATCAGACGATATTCGTACAGCTTATTGTGAAAATTCCCATAGACTTAACATTGGATGTGACATCATATCTTCGGATCGTAAGACTAGTCCCTTGGGAGTTTTTGTCACAGACCCGCAAAACCACTTTAAGCACCCTAGCAACTGTGTCATCTCAGCATCAACAATATAGAAACACTGGTTCTTCTTCGGGAAAATTTCGGCGCGTAGTCCCCATAGCAGTTTTTGTCACAGACCCGCAAAAGAGGTGTCAAATCGTCTTGCGGCCTATTCGGGAATGGTGTGCTATGACTTTTATAAGCGATCGGGCGTACGATGTTCGCACACCGGGCGAAATATCGCCCGAAAAAATCGCATAGACAATGCATTGCGGCCAACTTTGACGGATCGTAGCTCAGAGAGAGAATTTCGCAGAAAAACATATGAATCACCACATTTGGAGAGGCTATCAGGCTGTGCGAGAACATACCCCGCAGTGGGGTATAAGTTGTACCCCTGGGGCGCAAGAGCCCCCCAAAGTTGCCCCATAGACATACTATGGCGAGGAATCGCCCATGAAACAGCGCGTTTTTCCTACTATGGTAATTTACCTAGGAGTTTTGCATTGAACATAACTCTGAATCCCAATGTCATAGAGACATGGGGGTGGGCTCATTTTACTCAGACAACCAATCAGTCTGTCAGAATCATTGTGAAGCAGTCAAGCCACGCCCTAGCAACCATTTACGGCCCCTTAGTAACAAGCTCCATAGACTTCAATTGAAAAAGATCAAATTAATATCTTTGGATAGAAGTGTCATAGAAACATGAGGGTGGGCTCGTTTGACTCGGGGCAGCAATCGACCAATCACGACTCACCTTCAAGACTTCATAGCCACACCCTAGCAACCATTTAGAGCACCCTAGCAACCCAAAGCATAGAGGGATATCTTCAAATCTGAATGTCATAAAGCCATAAGGGTTGGTTTATATCATTCATACTGGTAAGCAGCCTTTGGAGTATCACCATTGGCAGCTGCCAGGCCACTCCCTAGCAACCAAACAGAGTACCCTAGCAACCGTTTTGCAAGACCTATCTCTCTGCATCAAAACATCGTAGAGACATGGGGGTTGGCTTATATTGTCAAGCATCCTTTGGAGTATCATCATTGGGAGCTGCAAGGCCACTCCCTAGCAACCAAACAGAGTACCCTAGCAACCATTTTGCAAGATCTATATCTCTGCATCAGAACAATGTACAGACATGGGGTTTGGTATATACTGTCAGGCAGCCTTTGGAGTATCATCATTGGGAGCTGCCAGGCCACTCCCTAGCAACTAAACAGAGTACCCTAGCAACCGTTTTGCAAGATCTATATCTCTGAATCAGAACATCGTACAGACATGGCGGTTGGCTCTTTTGACTCATGCTAGCAAACTGGAATTCCAACATGCTAGTCATGCTAGCAGTGAATAGCTACATGCTAATAGTTATTAGCTAAGAGATAAATCAGGCTATGAGCTCTATAAAAAGACCTAAGCAACCGAGGGCCGAGTTTTGCCACTGCAAGCACCACTCACATTTTCTTCAGGAAATGTACATTCTAGTTAGTGGTGCTTGCCGAAGGCAAAGCATCACTATTATTATCTCTCTCACATACTTATTATTAGTTTTGCTTAAGGCAAAATCATTTTCTTTATTAGATTCCGTACTTCCGTACAAATTTCGGCGCGTAACTAGTCCCGCAGTTTTTGTCACAGACCCGCAAAAGAGGTGTCAAATCGTGCGGCCTATTCGGGAATGGTGTGCTATGACTTTTATAAGCGATCGGGCGTACGATGTTCGCACACCGGGCGAAATATCGCCCGAAAAATCGCATAGACAATGCATTGCGGCGGCCAACTTTGACGGATCGTAGCTCCGAGAGAGAATTTCGCAGAAACATGTGAATCACCACATTTGGAGAGGCTATCAGGCTGTGCGAGAACATACCCCGCAGTGGGGTATAAGTTGTACCCCTGGGGCGCAAGAGCCCCCCAAAGTTGCCCCATAGACATACTATGGTGAGGGATCGCCCATGAAACAGCGCGTTTTTTTCCTACTATGGTACTTTACCTAGGAGTTTTGCATTGAACATAACTCTGGATCACAATGTCATAGAGACATGGGGGTGGGCTCATTTTACTCAAGCAACCAATCAGTCTGTCAGGATCATTGTGAAGCAGTCAAGCCACGCCCTAGCAACCATTTAGAGCCCCTTAGTAACAAGCTCCATAGATTTCTATTGAAAAACATCAAATTAATATCTTTGGATAGAAATGTCATAGAAACATGAGGGTGGGCTCGTTTGACTCGGGGCAGCAAACAACCAATCACGAATCAACTTCAAGACTTCATAGCCACGCCCTAGCAACCATTTAGAGCACCCTAGCAACCCAAAGCATAGAGGGATATCTTCAAATCTGAATATCATAAAGCCATAAGGGTTGGTTTATATCATTCATACTGGCAAGCAGCCTTTGGAGTATCATCACTGGCAGCTGTCAGGCCACTCCCTAGCAACCAAACAGAGTACCCTAGCAACCGTTTTGCAAGACCTATATCTCTGCATCAGAACATCGTACAGACATGGGGGTTGGCTTATATTGTGTCAAGCAGCCTTTGGAGTATCATCATTGGGAGCTGCCAGGCCACTCCCTAGCAACCAAACAGAGTACCCTAGCAACCATTTTGCAAGATCTATATCTCTGCATCAGAACAATGTACAGACATGGGGTTTGGCTTATAATGTCAAGCAGCCTTTGGAGTATCGTCATTGGGAGCTGTCAGGCCACTCCCTAGCAACCAAACAGAGTACCCTAGCAACCGTTTTGCAAGACCTATATCTCTGAATCAGAACATCGTACAGACATGGCGGTTGGCTCTTTTGACTCATGCTAGCAAACTGGAATTCCAACATGCTAGTCATGCTAGCAGTGAATAGCTACATGCTAATAGTGATTAGCTAAGAGATAAATCAGGCTATGAACTCTATAAAAAGACCTAAGCAACAGAGGGCCGAGTTTTGCCACTGCAAGCACCACTCACATTTTCTTCAGGAAATGTACATTCTAGTTAGTGGTGCTTGCCGAAGGCAAAGCATCACTATTACTATGCTCCATACTTATTATTCTTCTTCTTCTTATTATTATTATTCTTCCGTACAAAATTTCGGCGCGTAACTAGTCCCGCAGTTTTTGTCACAGACCCGCAAAAGAGGTGTCAAATCGTGCGGCCTATTCGGGAATGGTGTGCTATGACTTTTATAAGCGATCGGGCGTACGATGTTCGCACACCGGGCGAAATATCGCCCGAAAAATCGCATAGACAATGCATTGCGGCCAACTTTGACGGACCGTAGCTCCGAGAGAGAATTTCGCAGAAACATGTGAATCACCACATTTGGAGAGGCTATCAGGCTGTGCGAGAACATACCCCGCAGTGGGGTAAAAGTTGTACCCCTGGGGCGCAAGAGCCCCCCAAAGTTGCCCCATAGACATACTATGGTGAGGGATCGCCCATGAAACAGCGCGTTTTTTCCTACTATGGTACTTTACCTAGGAATTTTGCATTGAACATAACTCTGGATCACAATGTCATAGAGACATGGGGGTGGGCTCATTTTACTCAGGCAACCAATCAGTCTGTCAGGATCATTGTGAAGCAGTCAAGCCACGCCCTAGCAACCATTTACGGCCCCTTAGTAACAAGCTCCATAGACTTCAATTGAAAAAGATCAAAATTTATATCTTTGCATAGAAGAGTCATAGAAACATGAGGGATGGGCTCGTTTAACTCGGGGCAGCAAACGACCAATGACGAATCACCTTCAAGACTTCATAGCCACGCCCTAGCAACCATTTAAAGCACCCTAGCAACCCAAAGCATAGAGGGATATCTTCAAATCTGAATGTCATAAAGCCATAAGGGTTGGTTTATATCATTCATACTGGCAAGCAGCCTTTGGAGTATCATCATTGGCAGCTGCCAGGCCACTCCCTAGCAACCAATCACAGTACCCTAGAAACCGTTTTTCAAAATCTATATCTCTGCATCAGAACATCGTACAGACATGGGGGTTGGTTTATATTGGCAAGCAGCCTTTGGAGTATCATCATTGGCAGTTGTCAGTCCACTCCCTAGCAACCAAACAGAGTTCCCTAGCAACCATCAAGCAACATTTGGAGTATCATCAACCGAAAATCGTACAGACATGGGGGTTGGTTTATATTGGCAAGCAGCCTTTGGAGTATCATCATTGGCAGCTTCCAGGCCACTCCCTAGCAACCAAACAGAGTACCCTAGCAACCGTTTTACAAGACCTATATCTCTGCATCAGAACATCGTACAGTCATGGGGTTGGCTCTCGTTTGACAGACAGCAACATGGGGGTTGGTTTATACACATGCAAGCATTAGCAAGCAGCCTTTGAGTATCATCATTGACAGATGCCAAGCCACTCCCTAGCAACCAAACAGAGGTACCCTAGCAACCGTCTTTTTCAAGACTATATCTCTGCATCAGAACATCGTAGAAACAACATGGCGGTTGGCTTTTTTGACTCATGCTAGCAAACTGGAATTCCAACATGCTAGTCATGCTAGCAGTGAATAGCTACATGCTAATACTGACTAGCTAAGTGCTCAAATTGGCTAACAACATGCTAAGATTTCTATATAAACTACATAGTGACCATCTGTGACAACTACCAACCACCTAGTAACAGCATAGCAACTACCACGGTTACCATAGCAACCACCTAGCAACCACCCAGAACACCCTAGCAACCGCCTAGCAACACATTAGCAACCACCCAAATTTTATTACCTTAGCAACTGCCTAGCAACCGCCTAGCAACAAGCAGCAGTGCACAGCAACAACCCCAGGTTACCATAGCAAGCAACCACCTAGCAACCACCCAGAGACACCCTAGCAAACCGCCCAGCAACACCTTAGCAACCACCCCAAATACCATAGCAACACCATAGCAACCACCCTAAGTACCATAGCAACCGCCCTAGCAACCGCCTAGAAACACCTGCAACCTAGCAACCACCTAGCAACCCCCTTAGCAACACCCCAGCAACCACCTAGCAACCAACTTAGCAACCGCCCTAGCAACCATAGCAACACCTACAGCAACAACCCATAGCAACCACCATTGCAACCCCTAGCAACCACCTTAGCATACCACCATAGAGCCACCTCATTTGAGCAACCACCCAGCAAACACCCAAGCAACCATAGCAACTGCCTAGCAACCACCTAGCACCCACCCAACCCCTAGCAACCACCCCATACTTAGCAAAATAGCAACCAGCAACCACTAGCAAACATGATACAAGCACCTTAGCAATGCCTAGCAAAGCCACCCCAGCAAGCACCAACACCCCTAGTACCTAGCAACCACCTAGCAACACCCAGCAACCACCCCAAGTTACACTTAGCAACTTACCTAGCAACCGTGTTACTAGCAACCACCCCTTTGGAGTACCCTAGCAACCACAGCTAGCAACACCTTAGCAACCACCAGAGTACCCTAGCAACCGCCTTTTGCAGCAACTCTGCCTAGAACAACCACCCAGACACCACCCCAGCAACCACCTAGCAGCACCTAGGAGTATCATCATTGCAGCACCAGGCAACCAAGCACCCTAGCAACCACCCCAGAGTACCCTAGCAACCGTTTTGCACCCTACCTATATCTCTGCATCAGAACATCAATACAGACATGGCTTGGCAACTTTTGACTCATAGCAACCCTTGGGTACCCTAGCAACCACATAGCAACACCCTAGCAACCATGCTAATAGTACCCTAGCAACCGCTCTCACAACAGCCTAAAAAACACCTTAGCAACCGCAGCGAGGGCCGAGTTTTGCCACTGCAAGCACCACTCACATTTTCTTCAGGAAATGTACATTCTATTTAGTGGTGCTTGCCGAAGGCAAAGCATCACTATTACTATCTCACATACTTATTATTATTATTCTTATTCTTCTTATTCTTCTAGATTCCGTACAAATTTCGGCGCGTAACTAGTCCCGCAGTTTTTGTCACAGACTCACAAAAGAGGTGTCAAATCGTGCGGCCTATTCGGGAATGGTGTGCTATGACTTTTATAAGCGATCGGGCGTACGATGTTCGCACACCGGGCGAAATATCGCCCGAAAAATCGCATAGACAATGCATTGCGGCCAACTTTGACGGATCGTAGCTCCGAGAGAGAATTTCGCAGAAACATGTGAATCACCACATTTGGAGAGGCTATCAGGCTGTGCGAGAACATACCCCGCAGTGGGGTATAAGTTGTACCCCTGGGGCGCAAGAGCCCCCCAAATTTGCCCCATAGACATACTATGGTGAGGGATCGCCCATGAAACAGCGCGTTTTTCCTACTATGGTACTTTACCTAGGAGTTTTGCATTGAACATAACTCTGGATCACAATGTCATAGAGACATGGGGGTGGGCTCATTTTACTCAGGCAACCAATCAGTCTGTCAGGATCATTGTGAAGCAGTCAAGCCACGACCTAGCAACCATTTACGGCCCCTTAGTAACAAGCTCCATAGACTTCCATTGAAAAAGATCAAATTAATATCTTTGGATAGAAGTGTCATAGAAACATGAGGATGGGCTCGTTTGACTCGGGGCAGCAAACGACCAATCACGAATCACCTTCAAGACTTCATAGCCACGCCCTAGCAACCATTTAGAGCACCCTAGCAACCCAAAGCATAGAGAGATTGTAGAGACTCTGAATATCATAAAGCCATAAGGGTTGGTTTATATCATTCATACTGGCAAGCAGCCTTTGGAGTATCATCATTGGCAGCTGCCAGGCCACTCCCTAGCAACCAAACAGAGTACCCTAGCAACCGTTTTTGCAAGACCTATATCTCTCTGCATCAGAACATCGTACAGACATGGGGTTGGTTTATATTGTCAAGCAGCCTTTGGAGTATCATCATTGGCAGCTGCCAGGCCACTCCCTAGCAACCAAACAGAGTACCCTAGCAACCATTTTGCAAGATCTATATCTCTGGCATAGAAACATCGTACAGACATGGGGGTTGGCTTTATATTGTCAAGCAGCCTTTGGAGTATCATCATTGGGAGCTTCAGGCCACTCCCTATAGCAACCAAACAGAGTACCCTAGCAACCGTTTTGCAAGACACTATATATCTCTGAATCAGAACATCGTACAGACATGGCGGGTGGCTTTTTTTGACTCATGCTAGCAAACTGGAAATCCAACATGCTAGTCATGCTAGCAGTGAATAGCTACATGCTAATAGTGATTAGCTAAGTGCTAAAATTGGCTAACAAAATGCTATGAACTCTAAAACCATACCTAAGCAACTGAGTGCCGAGTTTTGCCACTGCAACAACACCACACTAGCTTTTGCAAACAGCATAGCAGTCTTCTACAGGAAATGCTATCCTAGCAAGCACCTATTATTCCGCCCTAGCAACCACCCAGAGCACCATTAGCAAAATATTACGCACTAACTAGCAACTGTTACCACAGACCCAAAATGAGGTGTCAAATCGTGCGGCTTATTGAGGACCGCCTGCTATGACTTTTATAAGCAATCGGGCGTACGACCATAGCAACTTACGAAAAAATCAACCCAAAAAAATCCGCCTAGACAATAGCAACAATTGCTTACATCACCACTTTGAAGAACGTAGCAACTCCCTAGAGGCCCTTTTCGCAGAAACATATGTGAATCACCCATAGGAGAGGCTATCACCATAGAGAACATACCCCGCAGTGGCAACCATAAAGTACCCCTGGGGCGCAAGAGCCCCCCAAAAGTGCCCCAGCAACATACTATGGTGAGCAATCGCCACAACAAAACGTTTTCCTACTATGGCCAAGCACCCCTAGCAGTTTTGCATTGCAACATAACTCTGGATCAGCATGTCATAGAGACATGGGGGTGGCTCATTTTACTCAGCACCCATCAGTCTGTCAGGATCATTGTGAAGCAGTCAAGCCACCCCTAGCAACCATTTAGGGCCCTTAGCAACCACCAAAGCACAACCTTAGCAACACATTAGCAACAGCCCAAGCAAAGCAAGCAACCACCCATAAACCATCAGCAACCAACAAGCAACCACTGGCAACACACTAGCAACCCAAATAACAGCAACGACCAATCAAGCAACCACCTAGAACAACCATAGCAGCCTAGCACTTTTGGCCAACCAAGCAGCACAACCTAGCAAAGCAACCCACCCTAGCAACCAAACAAGTACCTAGCAGGAACCACTCAAATTCTCTTCATGAATGTCATAAGCCATAAGGGGTGGTTTATATGCCATACTGGCAAGCAATCCAATGGAGTATTCATACACATTGCAGCTGCCAGGCCACTCCCTAGCAACCAAACAGCGTACCCTAGCAACCCAACACACCATATCTCTCTGCATCAGAACATCGTAGCAGCATATGGGGTTGGGTTTATATACTTGTCAAGCAGCCTTTGGAGTATCATCAGCAGCTGCCAAGCCACCTCCCTAGCAACCAAAACAAAGTACCCTAGCAACCACCATTTTGCAAGAACTATATCTCTCTCTTCAGCAACAATAGTACAGAGACATGGGGTTTGGTTTATATCTGCCTAAAGCAGCCTTTGGAAGTATCATCATTGAGCAGAGAGCATAGGCCACTCCCTAGCAACACACAGAGTACCCTAGCAACCGTTTTGCAAGACATGATATATCTCTGCAATCAGAACATCAGCAAGACATGGCGGTTGGCTCTTTTGACTCATGCTAGCAAAACTGGAATTCCAACATGCTAGTCATGCTAGCAACCACCTACATGCTAATATGATTAGGCTAAATCAGATAAATCTCCTATGAACATCACATAGAAAATGGGTAAGCAACTGAGGGCCGAGTTTTGCCACTGCAAGCACCACTCACATTTTCTTCAGGAAATGTACATTCTAGTGTTACTATTACTATTCGCCCTGAAAAACTTTTGGCGCGCTACTCCTCCTGCACTGTTTGTCGTAGACCCATGAATGACGTGTCAAATCGTGCGGCTTATTGAGGAGAGGTGTGCTATGACTTTTCTAAGCAATCGGATGTACGTTATTCGTACAGCGGGCGAAAAAAATGTGTGAAAATATCCCATAGACTTAACATTGGAAAAATTATCTGACATCATATCTTTGGATCAGAAAATCATAGAGGCTTGGGAGTGGGCTCTTTTGACTCGGCCTATCAAGCAGTCCATAAGTAGTGACATAACTAGTTTATAGCCACGCCCCAGTAACCACTTTAAGCACCCTAGCAACTGTTTAACAACATTTAAAAGCTGTATCTCAGCAAAATATCAATACAGAATCACTGGCTTGTGCTTTTTGGATTCAGGCTGGCAAATAGTCTTTAAATATCACCCCATATACTATATAGCCACACCATAGCAACACAGTTCAGCACCCTAGCAACCATAACCATAATATAAACTACTTATATCTCGGCTCCACAACATCACACAGACATCACGGGTGGCTACAGGGCCGAGTTTTGCCACTGCAAGCACCACTCACATTTTCTTCAGGAAATGTACATTCTAGTTAGTGGTGCTTGCCGAAGGCAAAGCATCACTATTACTATGCTCCATACTTATTAGTGGTGCTTGCCGAAGGCAAAGCATCACTATTACTATGATTCTTATTTTCTTCTTATTTATTCTTTATTATTATTTTTTCCGTACAAAATTCGGCGCGTAACTAGTCCCGCAGTTTTTGTCACAGACCCGCAAAAGAGGTGTCAAATCGTGCGGCCTATTCGGGAATGGTGTGCTATGACTTTTATAAGCGATCGGGCGTACGATGTTCGCACACTGGGCGAAATATCGCCCGAAAAATCCGCATAGACAATGCATTGCGGCCAACTTTGACGGATCGTAGCTCCGAGAGAGAATTTCGCAGAAACATGTGAATCACCACATTTGGAGAGGCTATCAGGCTGTGCGAGAACATACCCCGCAGGGGGGTATAAGTTGTACCCCTGGGGCGCAAGAGCCCCCCAAAGTTGCCCCATAGACGTACTATGGTGAGAGGGATCGCCCATGAAACAGTGCGTTTTTCCTACTATGGTACTTTACCTAGGAGTTTTGCATTGAACATAACTCTGGATCACAATGTCATAGAGACATGGGGGTGGGCTCATTTTACTCAGGCAACCAATCAGTCTGTCAGGATCATTGTGAAGCAGTCAAGCCACGCCCTAGCAACCATTTACGGCCCCTTAGTAACAAGCTCCATAGACTTCCATTGAAAAAGATCAAATTAATATCTATGGATAGAAGTGTCATAGAAACATGAGGGTGGGCTCGTTTGACTCGGGGCAGCAAACGACCAATCACGAATATACTTCAACACTTCATTGCCACGCCCTAGCAACCATTTAGAGCACCCTAGCAACCCAAAGCATAGAGGGATATCTTCAAATCTGAATATCATAGCGCCATAAGGGTTGGTTTATATCATTCATACTGGCAAGCAGCCTTTGGAGTATCATCATTGGCAGCTGCCAGGCCACTCCCTACCCCCTAGCAACCAAACAGAGTACCCTAGCAACCGTTTTTCAAGATCTATATCTCTGCATCAGAACATCGTACAGACATGGGGGTTGGTTTACATTGGCAAGCAGCCTTTGGAGTATCATCATTGGCAGCTGCCAAGACACTCCCTAGCAACCAAACAGAGTACCCTAGCAACCGTTTTGCAAGACCTATATCTCTGCATCAGAACATCGTACAGACATGGGGGTTGGTTTATATTGTCAAGCAGCCTTTGGAGTATCGTCATTAGCAGCTGTCAGGCCACTCCCTAGCAACCAAACAGAGTACCCTAGCAACCGTTTTGCATGACCTATATCTACTGAATCAGAACATCGTACAGACATGGGGCTTGGTTTATATTGGCAAGCAGCCTTTGAGTATCATCATTGACAGATGCCAAGCCACTCCCTAGCAACCAAAGAGAGTACCCTAGCAACCGTTTTTTTCAAGATCTATATCATCTCTGCATCAGAACATCGTACAGACAACATGCGGTTGGCCTTTTTTGACTCATGCTAGCAAACTGGAATTCCAACATGCTAGTCATAGTCTGCTAGCAGTGAATAGCTACATGCTAGCTATAGTGATTAGCTAAGTGCTCAAATTGGCTAACAACATGCTATGAACTCTATATAAACTTCATAGTGACCATCTGTGACAACTACCAACCACCTAGTAACAGCATAGCAACTACCCCCCCGGTTACCATAGCAACCGCCTAGCAACAACACCCCAGAGCACCCTAGCAACCCCTAGCCTAGCAACACATTAGCAACCACCTAAAGTACCTTAGCAACTGCCTAGCAACCGCCTAGCAACCACCCAGGTTACCATAGCACCAGCAACCTAGCAACACCCCAAGTTCACACACCCTAGCAACCCCCTAGCAACACCTTAGCAACCACCCCAAAAAGCAACCTACAACTGCCTAGCAACCACCCAGGTTACCATAGCAACCGCCTAGGCAACCACCCACCCCTAGCAACCACATAGCAACCACCTTAGCAACCACCTTAGCAACCACCTTTAACAACCAACCCTTAGCAACCACCCAGAACAACCAGCACCTAGCAACCACCTAGCAACCCCACCAAGCAACACCCCAACCACCTAGCAACAACAGCAGCAACCACCCTAGCAGCAACCACCCAACCACCTAGCAACCACCCTAGCAACCACCTAGCAACTAGCTAGCAACAGCAACCACCCAGGTAACCCATAGCAACCACCTAGCAACCACACCTTAGCAACCACCCCCAAGTACCCTAGCAACTGCCTAGCAACCACCCAAGCCTAGCAACCACCTAGCAACCTACTAGCAACCACCCATACAACACCCTAGCAACCATACCTTAGCAACCACTAGCAACCACCTAGCAACCAAGCAACCAACAGCAACACCCAGCAACCAAATAGCAACCCTAGCAGCAACCATCATAGCAACCACCTAACACCACACCTAGCAAACACAGCAACCCCTAGCAACCACCATAGCAACACCAACAAAACTTAAGCAAGCAACCCTTGGAGTATCACATTGGAACAGCAACTACCTGCAACACCCTAGCAACAAACCACACCCTAGCAACCCCTTTTGCAAGACCCTAGCAACTCCATAACAGAACAGTACAAGCACATGGGGTTGGCTAGCAAACCCCTAGCAACCACCTAGCAACATCCATAGGGCTGGGAGCTGCACTAGCAACACTAAGCAACCAAAAGGTGACCCTAGCAACCACCTTGCAACACTAGCAACCAGAACATAGTAAAAGACACCTAGCTAGCCACATGCTAGCAACACCCTAGCAACCGCAAATAGCACTAGCAACCAACATGCCAACCCTAGCAAACCCTAGCACCAGCAATATAAACTCTATACAAAAGCACACAGACACACATGAGTTTTTTGCCACTGCAAGCACCACTCACATTTTCTTCAGGAAATGTACATTCTAGTTAGTGGTGCTTGCCGAAGGCAAAGCATCACTATTACTATGCTCCATACTTATTATTATTCTTCTTACTTCTTCCGTACAAATTTCGGCGCGTAACTAGTCCCGCAGTTTTTGTCACAGACCCGCAAAAGAGGTGTCAAATCGTGCGGCCTATTCGGGAATGGTGTGCTATGACTTTTATAAGCGATCGGGCGTACGATGTTCGCACACCGGGCGAAATATCGCCCGAAAAAATCGCATAGACAATGCATTGCGGCCAACTTTGACGGATCGTAGCTCCGAGAGAGAATTTCGCAGAAACATGTGAATCACCACATTTGGAGAGGCTATCAGGCTGTGCGAGAACATACCCCGCAGTGGGGTATAAGTTGTACCCCTGGGGCGCAAGAGCCCCCCAAAGTTGCCCCATAGACATACTATGGTGAGGGATCGCCCATGAAACAGCGCGTTTTTCCTACTATGGTACTTTACCTAGGAGTTTTGCATTGAACATAACTCTGGATCACAATGTCATAGAGACATGGGGGTGGGCTCATTTTACTCAGGCAACCAATCACTCTGTCAGGATCATTGTGAAGCAGTCAAGCCACTCCCTAGCAACCATTTAGGGCCCCTTAGTAACAAGCTCCATAGACTTCCATTGAAAAAGATCAAATTAATATCTTTGGATAGAAATGTCATAGAAACATGAGGGTGGGCTCGTTTGACTCGGGGCAGCAAACGACCAATCACGAATCACCTTCAAGACTTCATAGCCACGCCCTAGCAACCATTTAGAGCACCCTAGCAACCCAAAGCATAGAGGGATATCTTCAAATCTGAATGTCATTAAGCCATAAAGTTTGGTTTATATCATTCATACTGGCAAGCAGCCTTTGGATTATCATCATTGGCAGCTACCAGGCCACTCCCTAGCAACCAAACAGAGTACCCTAGCAACCTTTTTGCAAGATCTATATCTCTGCATCACAACAATGTACAGACATGGGGTTTGGTTTATACTGTCAAGCAGCCTTTGGAGTATCATCATTGGCAGCTTCCAGGCCACTCCCTAGCAACCAAACAGAGTACCCTAGCAACCATTTTGCAATAACTATATCTCTGCATCAGAACAATGTACAGACATGGGGGTTGGCTTTTATAAGCTGTCAAGCAGCCTTTGGAGTATCATCATTGGGAGCTGCCAGGCCACTCCCTAGCAACCAAACAGAGTACCCTAGCAACCGTTTTGCAAGACCTATATCTCTGAATCAGAACACCGTACAGACATTGCGGTTGGCTCTTTTGACTCATGCTAGCAAACTGGAATTCCAACATGCTAGTCATGCTAGCAGTGAATAGCTACATGCTAATAGTGATTAGCTAATAGCTAAGAGATAAATCAGGCTATGAACTCTATAAAAAGACCTAAGCAACAGAGGGCCGAGTTTTGCCACTGCAAGCACCACTCACATTTTCTTCAGGAAATGTACATTCTAGTGTTACTATTACTATTCGCCCTGAACGGCACGTTGGCGCTACTCCTCCCGCACCCTTTGTCGTAGACCCATGAATGAGGTGTCAAATCGTGCGGCTTATTGAGGAGAGGTGTGCTTTGACTTTTCTAAGCAATCGGATGTACGATATTCGTACAGCGGGTGAAAAAATTGTGTAAAAATATCCCATAGACTTAACATTGGAAAAATTATCTGACATCATATCTTTGGATCAGAAACTCATAGAGGCTTGGGAGTGGGCTCTTTTGACTTGGCCTATCAAGCAGTCCATAAGTAGTGACATAACTACTTTATAGCCATGCCCTAGTAACCTTTTTTAAGCACCATAGCAACAGTTTTACAACATTTAAAAGCTGTGTCTCATCAAAATAACAATATAGAAAAACACTGGTTCTTGCTTTTTGGATTTAGGTTGGCAAATAGTCTTTAAATATCACCCATATACTATACCATAGCAACCATCCTAGCCACACCATAGCAAGCAACCATTTTCAGCACCCTAGCAACCATATAGCAATAGCAATAAACTACTTATATCTCGGCTCCACAACATCACACAGACATCATGGGTGGCTACAGGGCCGAGTTTTGCCACTGCAAGCACCACTCACATTTTCTTCAGGAAATGTACATTCTAGTTAGTGGTGCTTGCCGAAGGCAAAGCATCACTATTACTATGCTCCATACTTATTATTCTTCTTTTTATTTTCTTCCATACTTATTTCTTCTTATTATTATTCTTCGTACAAATTTCGGCGCGTAACTAGTCCCGCAGTTTTTGTCACATACCCGCAACAGAGGTGTCAAATCGTGGGGGCCTATTCGGGAATGGTGTGCTATGACTTTTATAAGCGATCGGGCGTACGATGTTCGCACACCGGGCGAAATATCGCCCGAAAAATCGCATAGACACTGCATTGCGGCCAACTTTGACGGATCGTAGCTCCGACAGAGAATTTCGCAGAAACATGTGAATCACCACATTTGGAGAGGCTATCAGGCTGTGCGAGAACATACCCCGCAGTGGGGTATAAGTTGTACCCCTGGGGGCGCAAGAGCCCCCCAAAGTTGCCCCATAGACATACTATGGTGAGGGATCGCCCATGAAACAGCGCGTTTTTTTCCTACTATGGTACTTTACCTAGGAGTTTTGCATTGAACATAACTCTGGATCACAATGTCATAGAGACATGGGGGTGGGCTCATTTTACTCAGGCAACCAATCAGTCTGTCAGGATCATTGTAAAGCAGTCAAGCCACGCCCTAGCAACCATTTACGGCCCCTTAGTAACAACATCCATAGACTTCAATTGAAAAAGATAAAATTAATATCTTTGGATAGAAGTGTCATAGAAACATGACGTTGGGCTCGTTTGACTCGGGGCAGCAAACGACCAATCACGAATCACCTTCAAGACTTCATAGCCACGCCCTAGCAACTATTTAGAGCACCCTAGCAACCCAAAGCATAGAGGGATATCTTCAAATATGAATATCATAAAGGCATAAGGGTTGGTTTATGTCATTCATACTGGCAAGCAGCCTTTGGAGTATCATCATTGGCAGCTGCCAAGCCACTCCCTAGCAACCAAACAGAGTACACTAGCAACCGTTTTGCAAGACCTATATCTCCGCATCAGAACATCGTAGAGACATGGGGGTTGGCCAACATTGTCAAACATCCTTTGGAGTATCATCATTGGGAGCTGCCAGGCCACTCCCTAGCAACCAAACAGAGTACCCTAGCAACCATGTTGCAAGATCTATATCTCTGCATCAGAACAATGTACAGACATGGGGTTTGGTTTATACTGTCAAGCAGCCTTTGGAGTATCATCATTGGGAGCTGCCAGGCCACTCCCTAGCAACCAAACAGAGTACCCTAGCAACCGTTTTGCAAGACCTATATCTCTGAATCAGAACATCGTAAAGACATGGCGGTTGGCTCTTTTGACTCATGCTAGCAAACTGGAATTCCAACATGCTACTCATGCTAGCAGTGAATAGCTACATGCTAATAGTGATTAACTAAGACATAAATCAGGCTATGAACTCTATAAAACACCTAAGCAACCGAGGGCCGAGTTTTGGCACTGCAAGCACCACTCACATTTTCTTCAGGAAATTTACATTCTAGTTAGTGGTGCTTGCCGAAGGCAAAGCATCACATTCTAGTCAAAGCATACTTATTATTATTCTTATTCTTTTCTTCTTCTTCTTCCGTCGTACAAATTTCGGCGCGTAACTAGTCCCGCAGTTTTTGTCACAGACCCGCAAAAGAGGTGTCAAATCGTGCGGCCTATTCGGGAATGGTGTGCTATGACTTTTATAAGCGATCGGGCGTAAGATGTTCGCACACCGGGCGAAATATCGCCCGAAAAATCGCATAGACAATGCATTGCGGCCAACTTTGACGGATCGTAGCTCCGAGAGACAATTTCGCAGAAACATGTGAATCACCACATTTGGAGAGGCTATCAGGCTATGCGAGAACATACCCCGCAGTGGGGTATAAGTTGTACCCCTGGGGCGCAAGAGCCCCCCAAAGTTGCCCCATAGACATACTATGGCGAGGAATCGCCCATGAAACAGCGCGTTTTTCCTACTATGGTAATTTACATAGGAGTTTTGCATTGAACATAACTCTGGATCACAATGTCATAGAGACATGGGGGTGGGCTCATTTTACTCAGGCAACCAATCAGTCTGTCAGGAGCATTGTGAAGCAGTCAAGCCCCGCCCTAGCAACCATTTAGGGCCCCTTAGTAACAAGCTCCATAGACTTCCATTGAAAAAGATCAAATTAATATCTTTGGATAGAAGTGTCATAGAAACATGAGGGTTGGCTTGTTTGACTCGGGGCAACAAACGACCAATCACGAATCACCTTCAAGACTTCATAGCCACGCCCTAGCAACCATTTAGAGCACCCTAGCAACCCAAAGCATAGAGGGATATCTTCAAATCTGAATATCAATAAAGGCATGGGGGTTGGTTTATATCATTCATACTGGCAAGCAGCCTTTGGAGTATCATCATTGGCAGCTGCCAGGCCACTCCCTAGCAACCAAACAGAGTACCCTAGCAACCGTTTTGCAAGACCTATCTCTCTGCATCAAAACATCGTAGAGACATGGGGGTTGGCTTATATTGTCAAGCATCCTTTGGAGTATCATCATTGGGAGCTGCCAGGCCACACCCCCTAGCAACCAAACAGAGTACCCTAGCAACCATTTTGCAAGATCTATATATCTGCAACAGAACAATGTACAGACATGGCGTTTGGCTTATACTGTCAAGCAGCCTTTGGAGTATCGTCATTGGGAGCTGTCAGGCCTCTCCCTAGCAACCAAACAGAGTACCCTAGCAACCCTTTTGCAAGACCTATATCTCTGAATCAGAACATCGTAAAGACATGGCGGTTGGCTCTTTTGACTCATGCTAGCAAACAGGAATTCCAACATGCTAGTCATGCTAGCAGTGAATAGCTACATGCTAATAGTGATTAGCTAAGAGATAAATCAGGCTATGAACTCTATAAAAAGACCTAAGCAACTGAGGGCCGAGTTTTGCCACTGCAAGCACCACTCACACATTTTTTCTTCAGGAAATGTACATTCTCACAGTGGTGCTTGCCGAAGGCAAAGCATCACTATTACTATCTCATTACTTATTATTATTCTTATTATTATTCTTCTTCTTTCTTCCGTACAAATTTCGGCGCGTAACTAGTCCCGCAGTTTTTTTTGTCACAGACCCGCAAAAAGAGAGGTGTCAAATCGTGCGGCCCATTCGGGAATAGTGTGCTATGACTTTTATAAGCGATCGGGCGTACGATGTTCGCACACCGGGCGAAATATCGCCCGAAAAATCGCATAGACAATGCATTGCGGCCAACTTTGACAGATCGTAGCTCGGAGAGAGAATTTCGCAGAAACATGTGAATCACCACATCTGGAGAGGCTATCAGACTGTGTGAGAACATACCCCGCAGTGGGGTATAAGTTGTACCCCTGGGGCGCAAGAGCCCCCCAAAGTTGCCCCATAGACATACTATGGTGAGGGATCGCCCATGAAACAGCGCGTTTTTCCTACTATGGTACTTTACCTAGGAGTTTTGCATTGAACATAACTCTGGATCACAATGTCATAGAGACATGGGGGTGGGCTCATTTTACTCAGGCAACCAATCAGTCTGTCAGGATCATTGTGAAGCAGTCAAGCCACGCCCTAGCAACCATTTACGGCCCCTTAGTAACAAGCTCCATAGACTTCCATTGAAAAAGATCAAATTAATATCTATGGATAGAACTGTCATAGAAACATGAGGGTGGGCTCGTTTGACTCGGGGCAGCAAACGACCAATCACTAATCACCTTCAAGACTTCATAGCCACGCCCTAGCAACCATTTAGAGCACCCTAGCAACCCAAAGCACAGAGGGAAATCTTCAAATCTGAATGTCATAAAGCCATAAGGGTTGGTTTATATCATTCATACTGGCAAGCAGCCTTTGGAGTATCATCATTGGCAGCTGCCAGGCCACTCCCTAGC
The DNA here is from genome assembly GCF_018340385.1 of Cyprinus carpio. Classification (NCBI taxonomy): domain Eukaryota; kingdom Metazoa; phylum Chordata; class Actinopteri; order Cypriniformes; family Cyprinidae; genus Cyprinus; species Cyprinus carpio. The sequence continues at coordinate 2,605,764 of NC_056611.1, forward strand.
AACCAAACAGAGAACCCTAGCAACCGTTTTTCAAAGATCTATATCTCTGCATCAGAACATCGTACAGACATGGGGGTTGGTTTATATTGGCAAGCAGCCTTTGAGGTATCATCATTGGCAGCTGCCAGGCCACTCCCTAGCAACCAAACAGAGTAACCTAGCAACCATTTTGCAAGACCTATATCTCTACATCAGAACATCGTAGAGACATGGGGGTTGGCTTATATTGGCAAGCAGCCTTTGGAGTATCATCATTGGCAGCTGCCAGGCCACTCCCTAGCAACCAAACAGAGTACCCTAGCAACCGTTTTTCAAGATCTATATCTTTACAACCGAAAATCGTACAGACATGGGGGTTGGTTTTATCATGCAAGCAGCCTTTGAGTATCATCATTGACAGATGCCAAGCCACTCCCTAGCAACCAAACAGAGTACCCTAGCAACCGTTTTTGCAAGATCATATATCTCTGCATCAGAACATCGTAGAAACATGGCGGTTGGCTTTTTTGACTCATGCTAGCAAACTGGAATTCCAACATGCTAGTCATGCTAGCAGTGAATAGCTAGACACATGCTAATAGTGATATTCGTACAAGCAACCTAATTCTAAGTGCTCATAACATGGCTAACAACATGCTATGAACTATATAGCTGAACTTTTGATAGTGACCATCTGTGACAACTACCAACCACCCTAGTAACAGCATAGCAACTACCCCAGTTACCATAGCAACCACCAACCCCAAAACACGATAGTCCCCTAGCAACCACAAGCAACCAACCTAGCAACCAAAGCAACACATTAGCAAGCATTGGGCAACCCATTAGCAACAACTGCCTAGCAACCCCCAGCCACAGCAACCGCCTAGCAACCACCCCTACCATAGCAACCCTAGCAAACTAGCAACCACCCAGACACCCTAGCAACCCACTAGCACCCTAGCAACCCAGCAACCACCTAGCAACACCTAGCAACACCTAGCAATATAGCCCATAGCAACACATAGCAACCACCTAGCAACCACCACCAACCCCAGCAACACCCAGCAACCCTAGCAACCACCTAAACAACCAAGCAGCAACACTAGCAACCAAAGCAACACCTAGCAACCCTACCCACTAGCAAGTAACCCTAGCAACACCTAGCAACCCACACCTACCACCCAGCACACCCAAAGCAACCCCTAGCAACCACCCAGACACCCTAGCAACCAGCTAGCAACACCTTAGCAACCACCCAACAGAACCACCTAGCAACTGCAGCAACCTAGCAAACCCTAGCAACCACCTAGCAACACCCAGCACCACTTCTAGCAACACCTTAGCAACCACCAAGCCCTAGCAGCAAAGCACACCTAGCAACTGCACCACCCTAGCAACCTTACAACAGCAACCAGACATCAGCAACCTAGCAGCAACAAGCAACCACCTTTAGAGCACCCTAAGCAACAACCCTAGCAACCATGCATCTAGCAACAATGCTAGCAACCACCCAGCAACCACACCATAGCAACCAACCAGGAGAGTATCATCAGCAGTGGCAGCAGGCCACCCAGCAGCAACACCAGAGTACCCTAGCAACCACCTAGCAAGCAACCGCCCTAGCAACCACCTATATCTCTGCATCAGAACCATCTAGAGACCACATAGCAACCACCTTGGAGTATCAAGCAGCCAGCTGCAGGCCCACCCTAGCAACCAAACAGAGTACCTAGCACCCGTTTGCAACCATATCTCAGCATCAGACAATACCATGGGGTAGCAACCCCAACTTTGCAACACCAACATAACTCCTAGCACATACATACCCAGCAACAAGACCTATATCAGAATCAGAACACATGGCCCTAGCAACTCACTTGACTCATGCTAGCAACACTAGCAACATAAACATGCAACCACATAGCTAGCAGTGAAAGCCCTGCAACAGTGCCTTAAGCAACACTGCTCTACAACATCACACTTTCTCAAAAATGTAGCAACTAGTTTAGAGTTTTGCCACTGCAAGCACACACTCACATTTTCTTCAGGAAATGTACATTCTAGTTAGTGGTGCTTGCCGAAGGCAAAGCAACACTATTACTATCTCACATACTTATTATTCTTATTATTATTATTCTTCTTCCGTACAAATTTCGGCGCGTAACTAGTCCCGCAGTTTTTGTCACAGACCCGCAAAAGAGGTGTCAAATCGTGCGGCCTATTCGGGAATGGTGTGCTATGACTTTTATAAGCGATCGGGCGTACGATGTTCGCACACCGGGCGAAATATCGCCCGAAAAATCGCATAGACAATGCATTGCGGCCAACTTTGACGGATCGTTGCTCCGAGACAGATTTTCGCAGAAACATGTGAATCACCACATTTGGAGAGGCTATCAGGCTGTGCGAGAACATACCCCGCAGTGGGGTATAAGTTGTACCCCTGGGGCGCAAGAGCCCCCCAAAGTTGCCCCATAGACATACTATGGTGAGGGATCGCCCATGAAACAGCGCGTTTTTCCTACTATGGTACTTTACCTAGGAGTTTTGCATTGAAACTAACCTCTGGATCACAATGTCATAGAGACATGGGGGTGGGCTCATTTTACTCAGGCAACCAATCAGTCTGTCAGGATCATTGTGAAGCCGTCAAGCCACGCCCTAGCAACCATTTAGGGCCCCTTAGTAACAAGCTCCATAGACTTCCATTGAAAAAGATAAAATTAATATCTTTGGATAGAAGTGTCATATAAACAGGAGGATGGGCTCGTTTGACTCGGGGCAGCAAAAGACCAATCAAGAATCACCTTCAAGACTTCATAGCCACGCCCTAGCAACCATTTAGAGCACCCTAGCAACCCAAAGCATAGAGGGATATCTTCAAATCTGAATATCATAAAGCCATGGGGGTTGGTTTATATCATTCATACTGGCAAGCAGCCTTTGGAGTATCATCATTGGCAGCTGCCAGGCCACTCCTAGCAACCAAACGGAGTACCCTAGCAACCGTTTTGCAAGACCTATTTCTCTGCATCAAAACATTGTAGAGACATGGGGGTTGGCTTATATTGTCAAGCATCCTTTGGAGTATCATCATTGGGAGCTGCCAGGCCACTCCCTAGCAACCAAACAGAGTACCCTAGCAACTATTTTGCAAGATCTATATCTCTGCATCAGAACAATGTACAGACATGGGGTTTTGGTTTATACTGTCAAGCAAGCAAGCAGCCTTTGGAGTATCATCATTGGGAGCTGTCAGGCCACTCCCTAGCAACCAAACAGAGTACCCTAGCAACCGTTTTGCAAGACCTATATCTCTGAATCAGAACATCGTACAGACATGGCGGTTGTCTCTTTTGACTCATTCTAGCAAACTGGAATTCCAACATGGACTAGTCATGCTAGCAGTGAATAGCTACATGCTAATAGTGATTAGCTAAGAGATAAATCAGGCTATGAACTCTACAAAAAGACCTAAGCAACTGAGGGCCGAGTTTTGCCACTGCAAGCACCACTCACATTTTCTTCAGGAAATGTACATTCTAGTTAGTGGTGCTTGCCGAAGGCAAAGCATCACTATTACTATGCTCCATACTTATTATTCTTATTATTATTATTCTTCTTACTTCTTCCGTACAAATTTCGGCGCGTAACTAGTCCCGCAGTTTTTGTCACAGACCCGCAAAAGAGGTGTCAAATCGTGCGGCCTATTCGGGAATGGTGTGCTATGACTTTTATAAGCGATCGGGCGTACGATGTTCGCACACCGGGCGAAATATCGCCCGAAAAAAAATCGCATAGACAATGCATTGCGGCCAACTTTGACGGATCGTAGCTCCGAGAGAGAATTTCGCAGAAACATGTGAATCACCACATTTGGAGAGGCTATCAGGCTGTGCGAGAACATACCCCGCAGTGGGGTATAACTTGTACCCCTGGGGCGCAAGAGCCCCCCAAAGTTGCCCCATAGACATACTATGGTGAGGGATCGCCCATGAAACAGCGCGTTTTTTTTACTATGGTACTTTACCTAGGAGTTTTGCATTGAACATAACTCTGGATCACAATGTCATAGAGACATGGGGGTGGGCTCATTTTACTCAGGCAACCAATCAGTCTGTCAGAATCATTGTGAAGCAGTCAAGCCACGCCCTAGCAACCATTTACGGCCCCTTAGTAACAAGCTCCATAGACTTCAATTGAAAAAGATCAAATTAATATCTATGGATAGAAGTGTCATAGAAACATGAGGGTGGGCTCGTTTGACTCGGGGCAGCAAACAACCAATCACGAATCACCAAAAATAAATAACAGCCACGCCCTAGCAACCATTTGAAGCACCCTAGCAACCCAAAGCATACAGTGATATCTTCAAATCTGAATGTCATAAAGCCATAAGGGTTGGTTTATATCATTCATACTGGCAAGCAGCCTTTGGAGTATCATCATTGGCAGCTGCCAGGCCACTCCCTAGCAACCAAACACAGTACCCTAGCAACCACTTTGCAAGACCTATATCTCTGCATCAGAACATCGTACAGACATCGGGGTTGGCTTATATTGTCAAGCATCCTTTGGAGTATCATCATTGGGAGCTGCAAGCCACTCCCTAGCAACCAAACAGAGTACCCTAGCAACCATTTTGCAAGATCTATATCTCTGCATCAGAACAATGTACAGACATGGGGTTTGGTTTATACTGTCAAGCAGCCTTTGGAGTATCATCATTGGGAGCTGCCAGGCCACTCCCTAGCAACCAAACAGAGTACCCTAGCAACCGTTTTGCAAGACCTATATCTCTGAATCAGAACATCGTACAGACATGGCGGTTGGCTCTTTTGACTCATGCTAGCAAACTGGAAATCCAACATGCTAGTCATGCTAGCAGTGAATAGCTACATGCTAATAGTGATTAGCTAAGAGATAAATCAGGCTATGGACTCTATAAAAAGACCTAAGCAACTGAGGGCCGAGTTTTGCCACTGCAAGCACCACTCACATTTTCTTCAGGAAATGTACATTCTAGTTAGTGGTTCTTGCCGAAGGCAAAGCATCACTATTACTATGCTCCATACTTATTATTATTATTCTTCTTATTATTATTTCTTATTATTTCCGTACAAATTTCGGCGCGTAACTAGTCCCGCAGTTTTTGTCACAGACCCGCAAAAGAGGTGTCAAATCGTGCGGCCTATTCGGGAATGGTGTGCTATGACTTTTATAAGCGATCGGGCGTACGATGTTCGCACACCGGGCGAAATAACGCCCCAAAAATCGCATAGACAATGCATTGCGGCCAACTTTGACGGATCGTAGCTCCGAGAGAGAATTTCGCAGAAACATGTGAATCACCACATTTGGAGAGGCTATCAGGCTGTGCGAGAACATACCCCGCAGTGGGGTATAAGTTGAAACCCTGGGGCGCAAGAGCCCCCCAAAGTTGCCCCATAGACATACTATGGTGAGGGATCGCCCATGAAACAGCGCGTTTTTCCTACTATGGTACTTCACCAAGGAGTTTTGCATTGAACATAACTCTGGATCACAATGTCATAGAGACATGTGGGTGGGCTCATTTTACTCAGGCAACCAATCAGTCTGTCACGATCATTGTTAAGCAGTCAAGCCACGCCCTAGCAACCATTTACGGCCCCTTAGTAACAAGCTCCATAGACTTCCATTGAAAAAGATCAAATTAATATCTTTGGATAGAAGTGTCATAGAAACAGGAGGGTGGGCTCGTTTGACTCGGGGCAGCAAACAACCAATCACGAATCACCTTCAAGACTTCATAGCCACGCCCTAGCAACCATTTAGAGCACCCTAGCAACCCAAAGCATAGAGGGATATCTTCAAATCTGAATATCATAAAGGCATGGGGATTGGTTTATATCATTCACACTGGAAAGCAGCCTTTGCAGTATCATCATTCCCTACTGCCAGGCCACTCCCTAGCAACCATACAGAGTACCCTAGCAACCGTTTTGCAAGACCTATCTCTCTGCATCAAAACATCGTAGACACATGGGGGTTGGCTTATATTGTCAAGCATCCTTTGGACTATCATCACTGGGAGCTGCCAGGCATCTCCCTAGCAACCAAACAGAGTACCCTAGCAACCATTTTGCAAGACCTATATCTCTGCATCAAAACATCGTAGGGACATGGGGGTTTGGCTTATATTGTCAAGCAGCCTTTGGAGTATCATCATCATTGGGAGCTGTCAGGCCACTCCCTAGCAACCAAACAGAGTACCCTAGCAACCGTTTTGCAAGACCTATATCTCTCTGAATCAGAACATCGTAAAGACATGGCGGTTGGCTCTTTTGACTCATGCTAGCAAACTGGAATTCCAACATGCTAGTCATGCTAGCAGTGAATAGCTACATGCTAAAAGTGATTAGCTAAGAGATAAATCAGGCTATGAACTCTATAAAAATACCTAAGCAACTGAGGGCCGAGTTTTGCCACTGCAAGCACCACTCACATTTTCTTCAGGAAATGTACATTCTAGTTAGTGGTGCTTGCCGAAGGCAAAGCATCACTTGTATTATCTCACATACTTATTATTATTATTATTATTACTTCTTCCGTACAAATTTCGGCGCGTAACTAGTCCCGCAGTTTTTGTCACAGACCCGCAAAAGAGGTGTCAAATCGTGCGGCCTATTCGGGAATGGTGTGCTATGACTTTTATAAGCGATCGGGCGTACGATGTACGCACACCGGGCGAAATATCGCCCGAAAAATCGCATAGACAATGCATTGCGGCCAACTTTGACGGATCGTAGCTCCGAGAGAGAATTTCGCAGAAACATGTGAATCACCACATTTGGAGAGGCTATCAGGCTGTGCGAGAACATACCCCGCAGTGGGGTATAAGTTGTACCCCTGGGGCGCAAGAGCCCCCCAAAGTTGCCCCATAGACATCTTGATCACAATGTCATAGAGACATGGGGGTGGGCTCATTTTACTCAGCCAA
>NC_056611.1:2613205-2624459 GCF_018340385.1 Cyprinus carpio
TCTGGAATACCCTCAGATATGTAGTCACCTGGAACAACTGGACAGGCAGTCTCCAATTCCTCTCTGGGGCTCTTTCCTTTTTTCCTGTAAATAGATAGCTTTATGTATGGCAGCTAATTTCTTCATACAGAGCGAAGTTCATTTGTAGTACTCCTAGAAGCCGGTCCTTTATAAATGGACCTCTACAATATGGCACAGGCATGGGTTGACCCGTAAGCATTTCATGCGGTGTTAGAGGTAATGTGTTCCTGTTTAGGTTTGCATGCTGATGGCTCATTGGTGCAAGGAGGTAATGCATCAATCCAATTAAGTTTGGAAAGTACTCTCACATATTTTGTTTATTTTTGGCGTAATGCTCATTAGCTCTTTCAACACACACCCTTGTAGTTGAGGAGTCTATAAATGCAACCTAGTCTATTTTATTCTTAAGTATTGCAATGCACTTTGTTTCACAGTTTTTTTGTATAAATGCCAGGCCATTATCTGAGACTTATTTCAGATGGTGAAATTTCCAGAATCCTAGGAATTTTACACTCTCTTGTCAGAATTTGATTACCGTTCCTGCTCCTAGATCTGCTGATGGTACTGCTCCACCCACCTGCTAAATCAGTCTATGATAACAAAGGCATATATCTTTTGCCTTGTACTAAGCATCATGGCCCACATAGTCCTAGTTATAAAATGTTTGAAGAGGCCCCTTCAGGTATGGAATATAGCCTATTGGTGTAATATACACCTTTCCTCACATTGTATTTGGCACAAACTACATGTGGACAAAATTCATCCACCATTGCATATAAATATGAGACCAATATCCTTGCTGTTTAATTTTTTCTTACCACCTCTCTTATAGCTAATGGTCAAAACCATGCGCATTCGTGATTAGAATATTCAATAGTTAAGTGGAATTCACTAGCAATGTGTCCTTCTGGTGTGTACGCCAGATCTCCTGTGTGTCTTTTTTAGCTCCCTCTCTTTGGAGCCACATTGATTGTTCATAGGGGCCTGCTTGTAAGAATCCCGCTGCATTTTGTTTCCCTAAGATGGCCATAATCATTTCCCTTTCTTGTGTGCCTGACATTTGATTATTGCTAGTCTTTTGGTGAAAGTGCATCATGCAAAGCAGAAATCACCTGCTCCTATTTATTTCACTATTATGCTGATGGGAGTCCCATCACTTTTTTTGAAACCTCGTTGTGTCCACGACTGCTCCGGAATAGATGACATACACTATGAGCGTAAGCTGAATCTGTGAAAATGTTAGCAGTTTCCTCTGTCCTTTCGCTAGCTGACATGCTGTTGTAAGAGATTTTAATTTTGCCTAACTGAGCAGAGTAAGGCTGTACACAACGTTGTGATATCCACAGATTCAAATTCTTTTGTTTTTCTTCACTACTGATCCTCCTGTATGATTTCCTTCCATGAGTCTCACAAAGAAGCTAGAAACCACCACGGCGCAAGTAGCTTCTGCTTGGGGATAGAGTGTTGATTCTAGTAATGCAAATACCAATGACTCATTCCACACAATCATGTAGAGCTCCTTCAAAAAGCCAAAGGAATTAATTCAGCTGGATTAACTGTATGGCATTGTTTGGATGGTAACATCTGGATATGTGAGTTATGAGGAATAGGTTAGAATTGAGCTTGTGTCATGACACAAATTTCCCTCTTGTTCTATTAATTCCACAATTTTGTAGATGTGTATATATATTGTTACTGGGTACCCTATAGTTATTGTGGATGCTTTTCATAAGCATAATATACTGCTGCTAAACCTTGTTGGTAGCATAGGTGGGTATCCCTAGGCTACATTGTCTAACTTCGTGCTGTAATAGGCTATAGGCTGTTTTTTCCTCCCACTACAAGTCCTCTGACATCAGTACAGCCGATGCATGTACCCATCAGCCTCTATTTGCCACATATAGATGAAGCATATTTTATCATATTCTGCCGTTCCCAGGGCAGGGGCCTGTTGTACTCCTCCTTTTTATTGTTTCAAATGCTAGTAATGCATCTGTGTTCCATTTTAAATGGATTGCTTAAATGTTGTAATCCTGCTTGTTTCATGATCTCTCTCAATGGCCCCTGTCTTTATAGCATAGTCTTCTATATCCAGTCAGGCACTTTCAAAGCTTCCTGTCATTCCTAAAAAGTCATCATTTGTCCCTACTGTCTGAGGCAATGGTGTTTTTACTTATGCCTTCTAATTGGGCTTGAGCTATAGCTTCGCGTGCCAGAAATGCAATCAATCTTCCCAAGTATTCAACTCTAGGCTGGCAATATTAAAATTTGTTTTGGACACCTTCTGTCCTCCTTGGGCGCTTAATTTTGTTAATACTCTAATTTAATCTTTGTGACATTGTTCTAATGAAGTAGAACAGATAATTAAATCATCCATATATTGTAATAGTGTACCGTCTATTATGAGATCTTCTAAATCAGCCTTAAGAATTTTATTGAATAAATGCGGTGAATGGTTTTATATCCCTGAGGAATTTTGGTGTATGTATACTGTTTACCTGCATATGTAAAGGCAAACAGATACCTACTCTCTTCTGCAAGCGGTACACTGGAAGTAGGCAGAGCAAAAGATCAATTCACGGTAAAAGTATTTGGCGCCAGGAGAGACATTTGTCAGTAGCGTGTATGCGGGTTTGGTACCTCAGCTGGCATATCTTCTGTTATTTCATTTATTGTTCGGTAAATCATGAACAAGTCGCCATCTGTTTTTGTCTGATTTAATTACAGGCATAATTGAGGTGTTACAGTAACTAGTAGTTTCTATTAATACTCCCGCCTTCACTCAACCTTCAATAGTGTTCTTTATTCCTGCTTCAGCATCTGAACGTAATGGATATTGTGCTTTTCTAGGCAGACGTGCATCTGGCTTAAGTTGAACTCTTAATGGATTTGCTGATTTTATGAATCAATATCTGTGATCATAGTCGAGACCATAGTTCAGTTGGTACCTGACTCTCCATTTCCTTAAATATTTCAGTCTCAGTTGTGTTTATTACTTCAGATGTTGTAGCCATCTGTATCACTTTCTTTTTGACCGATAACTACTTCCTGAGGAATTCCCAGCAAACTGGTTGCACACAAAATTTTGATCTCAATCTGCTGTCCTTTTGTTTCTTTCTGCCATTTTTGTTCTAGTTTTTCATCCCTATCCTGATCATATATCATTGTGCAATGAAATTCAGATTTGGATAGCTGTGCTTCCTTCAGTGAATTTGTGCTTTTCCCCATTTATTACCGTCTGTCTCACATCTTGTTCTATCTGTCCTATCCAATAGACATTTGCTTTTGGCTCTGCAAACTACCATTTGTGTTTCTGTTCCTTTTGCATCATTATATATTCCTTCTGGAGAACACCAAATTTGTAGCCCTAATTTACACAATGCATCTCTTCCTAACAAATTGATATGAGTCTGATTTGATACCAGAATGGGCATTGTTATGCTTTTGATCTTTGGTTTGTAGACACACTGGAGCTGTTATTGGAATTAATTGCATTTTTTCCCGAGAATCCTATTGTCTTTTGCAAATTTTTCCAGACAAGGGGAGATGTGAGGCATATTTCAAATTTAAACAAGTATAAACCGCACCCGTGTCCAGGAGCATGGGTGTGGTTTTTCCTTCTATTTTAATCTGCATAATAGGCTCTTGATCAGCTTTAGTTGTTAAAATTGGTTTTTTTTTCTCCATCCCATGGGTCCTGGCTGTTGAGGATAAACATTAATTATGGGCACAGGGGTCGGGTGTGCGTTTGGAGTGACGGCTGTAAGCGGGCTGGACTGAAGAGTGGTTTATGAGAGCAATTACTGGAAACATCATGGTCATTTGTTCTGCTTCTGCATTCGTTACTGAAGCTTGAATCTTTTTTCTTATTTTTCTTTTGTCAGTTCTTCAAGCTGTAATTGGAGTTAGTTTACGCTTTGTAACTCTTTCTCTTGGCTTTTGAGCTTTTGCTCATTTTTTTCTTCTGCTCCACTGCATGAGACACATGGTTACAAAACTCTTTGTGTGTTTTAGAATTTAAACCGATCACATCCTCCAGCCTGCTCTTTACAGCTGGCGGCATAGCATCAATCACAGCTTGTCTAAACAATGTTGCCATTAATGGGTCTCTTTCTGGATCCCCCTCAGTTTCTTGCTTCGCACCTTTCCAGCTGTTTCTGAACATATGTGGTTGGATTTTCTGTGTTTCCCAGCTCTTCTCCCTTTAATGATTTAGGATTCAGTCTGATCGGATAATCCGCATGCAGTGCCTGCCACACTGCTGGTCGGAATGCATCAAAAACAATCCCATCCATATTATGAGAGTTCACTGCTCTGTTCAGAGTAGTTGTATGAAGAATTTCATCCATCTTTCCCCTTCCTACAATTTTAACCAGCAAAGCTTTAATGTCTCCCACAGCCAAAAGTTTGCCCATAGTTTCTTCCTCAAACACCCCTGATCCACTTTCCAGCCCCCCCTCATGAATATCTGGAAGGCGAGTGACCAGCCCCTCAAGGTCCTGTGATGCCCAGGGGACATACTGTCCCTGCTCACCCTTGATTAAAATTGGGAGTTGTGCAGCCAGTGGTCTTAGTGTCCCCTTTTCTCTGCCCTGTTCCCATTTTCCGTTATCAAATAACTCCTCTGCTTGATTCTCATCCTCACTACTATAGAACAACTTACTTTTTTCCTCTCTCTGACCTATTTACCTCTTATCTTTTTTTCCTGATTCTTTTGATTTTTTCTCTTCCATTTCTTCTTCCATAGCTTGTACTTGTGCTTCCAATTTCTCTATCTTTTTCTCCTCATTTTTTCTAATCCTTCCTCAAACCTGGTCTTACCTTCCTGGTTTGTTTTCATTTTTTCTAACGCTATGCAGCGCCTGGCTGTAACAATCCATATGTAAATAATCTTCACTTTTCTTTCTGTGTTGCCTCTGTTTTCACAACAGCTTCCTCCTCAACAACCAACCTCTATCTGCCCTTCCATCTCCAGTTACGCGTTTTGGGAGTATTTTCTCCTGATAACCCCGAAAAGAACTTAAATTACACTTTCAGTTTTGATCGGTACAGATAAGAGCAATACATCAATCGAATCTGTAAAGGGTCTACTTTTTTTGTATACAGACATAATAACAACAAAACTTTGTGCACTTATAAAATAAAGATAACAAACAGGAGTGCTGTCTGCAGCCTTTGTCTGCGCTGATCTTCAGATACAAACGTGTCATTAAAATGAACTGTAACTCAGTGAATACTCAACGAAGAGACATGAGAGAGATATCTATAGAAAGCCTGACATGTCTACTTTTAAACTAAACAAGTGCTGCCGAAAACAAATATTCTGTGATAAAGTAATCCATATGAAAACAAGGGATGTCCGTTTTTCCGTCTCCCTTCATTATCTTCTAATGCGACCGCCCCAGCGCCCGGCAGCGCTTTTGAGATTCAAATGTTTCACTGAAGCTAGCGGCTTTTTGAAACGCCCACACAACAGAAGACAGCGCAGCGAGACTGTTCTTCAAGTTTTATTATTTTACTGTTTGCTTAGCGATGAGAGGAATAAGACATAATTCACCCCAAAAAGATGTGATGTGGTTGAGGATTTGAGATTTGGATTTCCTCAGAAAAAAGAATGAAGCACTTTATTCAGCAGAGATCATAAACATGAGTAAGTCTCTTTTTATTTATTTATATACTTGTACTAGTTTTCACATAACGTGTAAACATTTTACTAGTTAGACTTTTTCCAAAGACTTTTCCCAAACTATAATTCCTGACTAAATGTATAATCAAGTGAAATATTATGAAGTTTCAATAACAATATACACTACTATACCATTCAAAAGCTTGATGTAAATAATATAAATGTAACAATAAATGTAACTGTAACAAATGTAACAATCATTGCTGTTCTTTCAATTTATCCCCCTAAAAAACTAAAAAAAAAAATATTCTCAGCTCTTTTCAACATTAATAATAATAATAATAATAATAATAATAATAATAATAATAATAATAACAATAATAACAATTTTTTTTTGTAGAAAATAAGATTGTTAAAGGATTTCTGAAGGATTGTGTGACTGGAGTAATGATGCAAAAATTCAGTTTGAAAGTCAGCTTTGATTGTTCCTAATAAACTGTTTAACTGCACTCACAAGTGAATATTAAATTATGTTGTGGGATAATTAAATATATTCTAAATAAACTACAAACATAAAATTATATACATTTATTTTGTCCTCACATTCTTTCTTGTAACTCATCCCTCTCAGTGACACAGCTGACTGAATGGCTCATTATGCAGCTCATTATGCAGGCCTTTGTCTTCTCAGGTGTGAATTCATGATAGTTGGCAGCCTACTGCATATGACTTTTACCAACAAAAAAGTGTCTTAGAAAATTTAAATCAATATATTGTTTTCTGTAAGTGAGTAAACAAGATGATTTTCACATCATTTAGAAAAAAAAAAAAAAAATTCTAGGCTACAAGCTCCAGTTCTCAAAAGTCCTGGGAACCAATTTTCTGTATGTGTTTTATTGCCTTTTTCAAGTGATTTAACATTTTTTAGTTTTTCACTAACCACGCATAACATTTTTTTTTCTCAAAAACACAATAATGTACATACATGCTGCTCACATATTATTATAGCCCAGTTTGTGCTGATTACAGTGAGATTAGACTTTAGCCATTTAGATATTTATAAGAAACTGAAAAAAGCACAAATGTCAGGGGCATGACTAAACTTCCCCAGGCCCCAAAAAATACCCTTAGACTCCAGAGGGTTAAACATGGACATTATTTCTTTCTTTTTCCCTCTTTGCTTCCCTTTTTCTCTTATGTTTTTTGTTCTCTTCTGCCATTTGTTTGAGATCTTATTTATTAGCTCTTTTACACAGTTGATATTTTAATCCTATTATTTCCACTGGTGTGGCTGCCATCTTTTACCTATAATATTACCATCAAAAATCAAATGTGTATATCTATATTTATATAATAAATTAATTACTATTTTTTTCCTTTCCTTCTATTTTAATCCAATTTCTTTTTGTATGATCTGACAGTCTCAACTCTATTTTACTGATCACTCTTTATATAACAATTTCTAATAATATTTCTTTATTTACCTATTATCTCTCTTTTTTATTTTGTCTACACAATTATTTTTTAATATACAAACTTAATGCCTTGCTCTCACTCCCACTGTACTGGTCTCAGAGAATTTTCTCCTTCTCTTACACACAGACATCCAAATATGCAAAAAACCTATTAAAGATCTTGATTCAAACTTTATTGATACTGTTTTTCTAAACTCAGTCACACTTTCTACACTCTTTATTCCAGCCAGAGTGTTTATTCTTGCATTCTGTTTCCCTTTATTTAAGGGATAATCATTCATCAATTGTCCTCTCCGACGCGCAGAGGACAATTCTTGCATTCTTGTTTATTCTTGCATTCTGTTTCCCTTTATTTAAGGGATAATCATTCATCAATTGTCCTCTCCTGCTAGAGGACAATTCTGCATTCGTTTAGTCCAGTACCCTACTGGCTTTATTTAAGGGATAATCGATTCATCAATTGTCCTCTCCACGGCAGAGTAAGAGCCAAACTGACCCATTGTTTAACAGAGTCTCATTTTCAGCTCCCGACTCCGACGATGTGGCAAGGACTAAGAACCATCCTGTGCCTTTGGAAATAAATTCTCTGCAGAGGTGAGAGCAGATCCATCACTGGCTGACGAGGCTAAACACTTTCAACGGTGCTTTGCCAGAAAGCAAAAATCTAAAGCAGCGCTTGAAGTTTTACATCCGATCACAAGCGTGTCAGGAAGCAGCAGTCAGAGCAGCTTATAATCATGTGATCACCCGTGTCGGAGGACGCAGGTTCGAGGGCTCTAAAGCGAGTGAACGTCAGGAAAGTAGCCGGACCTGATGGGATTTCTGGCCCGTATTCTGCACGGTCCTGTGCTGATCAGCTCACTGGTTTGTTTACATCCATTTTTTAATGCGTCTCTTGCTACATCGGTGGTTCCCCACCTCCTTCTCAAAAAATCTGTCATCATCCCTGTGCCTAAGACACAATAACCCCCTCTTGCCTGAATGACTATCGCCCAGTTTGCTGCTCACATCAATAGTCATGAAGGTCTTTGAGGGACTGCTAAAAACTTCATCTGCTCCTCCATCCCGGATACTTTGGAGGCCCTCTTCAGTTTGCTTTTATCGCCCCAACAGATCCACTGATGATCTCTCACATCCTGCACTCTTCTCTCACACACATTGACCTTAATAACAGGAACTATGTACCAAGGCTGCTATTTACTCGCACTATAGCTCAGCTTTCAATACTATAGTCCCATCACGCTCAGCTTCTAAACTCATGGACCTCGGCCTGAATTCTTCACTATGCAACTGGATTCTTGATTTCCTCACCGCAGACCTCCAAGTGGTAGAAAGTAGGCCAGTTCACCTCTAACTCCATCACCCTGAACGTAGGAGGCCCCACAGGTAGGCTGTGTCCTGAGTCCCCTGCTCTACTTCTCTCTACACATGACTGTGTCTTCCCACAGCCCACATCTATTATCAAATTTGCAGGTTCGGATGATAACTGTGGTTCTCAAGGCCTCATTTCCAACAATAATGAGGACCGCATACTTGGATGAGGTAGAGAAATGGTAACATCATGGTGCCAGGACAATTGTCTCTCTCTGAATGTGAGCAAAACTAAAGAGGCTGATTGTTGACTTCAGGAAGAGACAGCAGCAGCCCTATACTCCTCTTATGATCAGCGGGACCCCTGAGGGTGAGCAGCTTCAAGTACCTCGTGTAAACATCTCCGAGGACCTGACTTGGACTCACCCACATTCAAACACAGGTTAATAAAGCCAGGCAAAGACTGTACCATCTGAGCAGCTGAGGGAAATTCAGGGGTTTCACCTGCAACCTGAAAACTTTTCTATTCAGGGGGCCATAGAAAGCGTATTGACTCAGTGTATATCAGCGTGGTACGGGGAACAGCTCCAGTCAAGACTGCAAAGCCAGCCCTGCAGAGAGTTGTCGCGCGGCTGAGCCGCATCTCAGGGAATCTGCTCTCCCCTCTCTGCAGGACATCTACCTCAAACGCTGCAAAAAGCAGAGCTGTTAAAATAATCAAGGACTCCATTCACCCCAGTTCCATCATCTTTTCACCTTTGCTTGCCATCTGGTAAGCGCTTCCCGTAGCCTGATGTCAAAAACTGAGAGACTTAGGAGGAGTTTCTTCCCCAGGCCATCAGGCTCCTAAACTCAAAACCAGCCTCTTAACATCTTCATGTCTCCACTTAATATTCACTTTATCCAGTAAGTAAGTATATTCAACATTCACTACCTCACATTGGATATACTGTAAGGTCAACCGTTTTGCACATTTGCCTCTTGTACATTCCTGTATATCTTAATATTTAAGATTGCTGTTTACTTTCATGCATTATTTTCCACTATATATTTAATTCTACAGTATACATCTCTATATATATTTTATATTTTATTCTTATATTTTTATTTTTTAGTTTTTGTTTCATTCTTTCATAGCTATATTTATGTATATTTTCTATCTGTGTTGTATTCTTTAATAATTGTACTGTCCATGGAGAGCGGACCTGACTCACATTTCACTGCTGGTTATATATGCTCTATATAATTGAGTACATGACAAATAAAAATATACAACCTTGAAACACTAATCTCCTATTTTTCAAGGCTCATCATACATTCATTCCTCTCAAGTGAAGTACCAGCTGTGTCCAACCTCCAAGGCCACACCTAAGTGACGGTCCATGAACGGTGCACAGCTTTTACCCACTCAATACGGAATTTATTTGTTCAAATATTCTCATCACTCACACAGACATTCGTCCGGACACAGTTTCACACACACAACAACACACATTCCACTCTTCCCTAGGTGACCTGCAGGAGCCCATACATTCAGCCCTTTGAGTTGAAGTGACCTTTCACCTTGTTCTCTCTCTCAAAGCGGTAGCCATGGGACTTTTCCTCGCGATTCCTTAACTAAATCTGTTTCACGTTTATTGCTGTCCTTCCTGGCCCAGTCTTCAATAAAACCAGACCATTGCATGCAATGTATTTCTGCCTACACCATCCAGTTTCAATTTAGGTTACCTATCAAGGCCTTCCTATTTATAAACCAAATATGTGCATGCCGTTATTTCTTCTGGAATAAAAACCCCTTGTTTAATTTATATATCTCATTATTAGTTTTTTAAATTTGGAAGAGCAGATTTTAAAAAGTGACTTATACCACTTAGAACTTGACCTTAACCAACACAATCGAATTTTATAAGCAAAAATGCTTACCTTATTTTATGGTGGCCACCCGGTTGTGTTGATCATCGGTCAGCTCAAAGTGATGCGTCCTCTGCTGCTCTTTTCCAGTCCCATCTGGGGTACCAAATCTGTAATTAATGGAGTCTGCCTCAGCTCCGAAGAATCACACTCCTCTGGGGTTTTGCTTTCAGAAGAAAGACTTTATTTCTCAAGAGGAGGAGGTCAAGCCGAGAGTTCCTTGCAGGGAATCGCCGAATGTTATATGGTATCTCCTTATATACCATATACAGAGTTCCCAATATCCATAATTTTCCTTATGCTTACAGAATTGAGTGCAGAGAAGGGCCCCTATTTAGTCTAGTAAGGAAAGACCCTTTTAAATGTTTCTCATCTGGGTCTGGACATTCACAGTCCGTGGGCATCTTTCTTTCTATACTACAACCATAAGATTATAATGGAATAATAGCTATATAGACATATGTGGCCTAAAATTCACCTTGATTATACTTGATTAATGAAAATCTTATTAATAAAATGCCTACACAAACAACTCATTAGATTTATTGCAATCCGTATCATAATAGAAGTTAATACTATTATTGGCCGTGATAAAATTGGACTTACCTTCCACAATTAGCTGTGACAGTTCAAGTCTGTGACATCACTGCTTGAACACTTGAATGCTGTCAAGTCCTGGAAACAGAGATGTTGAGAAGCACCATTCCATGGGAAGTTAGGGCAAGGTCCAGCGTACTTGGGCCAAGCTGCCATGACTTCTCCTGCAGTCTAATAAATGGAAGAATTAAAGCAATTGCATATAAACTAAGTAGTACTGCAATTAATGGCTTAAAGACAACATGCAAAAAGAACTTAATTACACACCTGAAGTAGTTACAGTCAAACTGTTAAGGCAGTAAATGAGTTCTTA
>NC_056611.1:2624951-2644467 GCF_018340385.1 Cyprinus carpio
CAAAAGGCCAGTTTAAATACTCAGGACACCATCAAATTATGTTTTAGACTTTGGCTTGTAGTTTAAGCTTTTAGTCCGCTATTAGCGTTTTAGTCTTTCGTTTAGCTTTGGCTATCAGTCCATGGGCTTTTAGGCCTGCCCGCTCTAGCTTTAGTTTTAGCTTTCAGCTTTTAGTCATGCTTGTCCTCACTTTTGCATTCTCTGCGAGCGCCGTTCCAGCGTGGCTTCGGCATGCACGCTGCTGCTTACTTAAGCCCCATGAGAAGAAACACCACTAGGTTCTCGTCAAACTTTACTTCTTTTCTTTTCAGTTTGAGAGTTTAGTGTTCTGACGTGACACGATTTTGTAACGGCGTGTCTCCGGAGGGATGACCTCGCGGCCGTCTGAAAAATACAAAACGAGCCAAACAACCTCTGCATTACTTCAGAAAACGCCAACCACGGGCTTCCAAGAAGTTCAACGCAAGGGACCTACTGAACTGGCAGCCAATCAGGCACTTTCGGGAAACCACTTTTCAGCTTACAAACAAAGGGAAACCCGTTAAACAAGGGGCAACGCAAGTAAACTCAAGACTCACAATCTGTACTGGTGTTATATAATATAATTTTAAACCTCATTGAGGAACTAGTTGGAGGGTAAAATTAATGATAAATGGTTGTTCATGTCTATGGCAAATTTCAAGTATTGCTGTAAACTTCGGGATTTCACATTTTCATATCTTAAAAACTCACTTTTCCTAACGTATTCTATCCTCCTGCAACTTGTAGTGAAGGGTGGTGAGGTTGGCGTGTGATTATGTGTTAGATTAGTTTAGATGTCTTAGATTAATTCTAATAAAAGCCTTATATCTTGAAAAGAGAAGTATTAAAAAACGTATCTTGTGTTTTGTGTCACAAGAGTAATGTCTTAAACTGCGATCTTGTTTACTGTGCTAATTAAATAGTGTTTTCATCTACTTTGGTATTTAATATCCAGCGCCAGATTTTTGTTAAAGGCTCATTCAGAGATCCGGTGGCCGTTTTCAGTGATCCGCCGTGGAAAAGTCGTTCTGGGTCAACTTCTTTAAATATCTAAATGATTCCTTCGGTTGAGTAAATTGCCCTGTTGCCTTACACCAGTGTATCCGCACGGCCCCAATGTCACGAATCGGTCGCTGATGTTGTTAATCTACGGGCGTGTTTATCTGATAAGTGGATTGGTGTAACCCCTCGCATCGAAAGCTTGTTTCTACCCTCATTGCATACATGTGCTCTCGTGACTACACAAACAACTCATTAGATATGTGCAATCCATGTCATAATGAAGTTAATACTATTATTGACCGTGATAAAATTGGACTTACCTTTACAATTAGCTGTGACAGTTCCAAGTCTGTGACATCACTGGCAGACACTTGAATGCTGTCAGAGTCACCAGAGCAGAGATATTTGAAGCACCATTCACGCAGGAAGTTAGGGCAAGGTCCGCCTTGTGCCAGACTAGCTGCCATGACTTCTCCTGCAGTCCTAATAAATGGAAGAATTAAACAATTGCATATAAACTAAAGTAGTACTGCAATTAATACGCTTAAAGACAACATGCAAAAAGAACTTAATTACACACCTGAAGTAGTTACAGTCCAAACTGTTAAGGCAGTAAATGGGATTCTTCCCTTTCTTATCTGGACCTTCAACAAAGAGTCTTTTTCTATTTCTACCAGCATTTCTGGAAAACAACAAATACATGAAATTCAAAAGGTCTCTTCAATGTTCATTTTTTCATCCAATCAGCATTTGAGCCCATTGCACCACCAGAGGCCCCCTGTTGACATATATGTGTCTGATTTAACAAATATGGACATACACCTGGTACCTGTGAGGAATTCTTTGGTAAGGGCACCAGTATCAATGCCTGCCTCGGCAAAGAATGTGACCTTAAGTCTACATTTGGGTGAGGTCTTCTTCTGCCGTTGCCACTGTTGCATGCCTCTGTTGTAGAGATCAGTTCGTGGACACACAGATGGAAAATGTGTTTGTCTCATCAACTTGAACTAACCCGATCCAATGTTAAAAATGTCCTCAGAATCTGACAAAAAAAAAACAAGAACACCTTGAACATTTCGAATCACAGCTAAATCTATGAGTGGTTTTATTTGATCCTTCATAGGTGTTTGCCTTCACTGTTTTCTACAGGCGGTGGTCATTATGCTTGGTACAAGACGTGCAACATCCTCTATACTGGTGATGTTCGCAGGAGTGGGGCGGCTTCAATGTAAGTCAAACGGGCAAACTATCACAAACCTACCCATGTTTCGGACTTAATTAGATTTTATGACCCACACATTCAAAACAACATCAATTTCAAACAGGAAAAAAAAAGTAATTGATACTGCAGTATCGCTTTAAAGGTGGATTGTTCACAGATAACAAATTCACCACCATAATTCCATATAATATACAATTTTTTACCTTTGAAAAAGGTACTGATTGGATCACTTGACTTTATGGCCATTAATCATCCTGAAGTTCTGCACACCAAGAAAAACAGATTGTCCTGGTGTAACACTAAAATAATTACATTTTAAAATGTGTGTAAAAGATTTGGCAGGAGGCATCACTTACATCTTATTTATTGTCAAAATCAGACATTCAGCCCTTAGAAAAAGTAGGCACTGAGAACCAACTTTTTTTTTCGTGATACCGTGTTGAAATCCGCAAATGGGCATGGAAACCTCCAGGATTTCAGGATGGAAATGCATTATGAAAAACACGGGGACACCGAGCTGTCTAACAAATGAATTTACAAATGCCTGTGAATAAAAGCATTCACACTTACTCTGCAATATACGAAAAATATTGAAGCGCTAAAGAAACTGTAAAACAACACCTGTAGAGCCTAATTATAGGCCCCAGCAAAAGTGCCATGTAATCAACCACCAAGACCCTGGCAAATTGGTTGCAAAAGAAACTACCTTGGAAAAGCACCAATTACAAGTACAGTGCTGTTCTTTACAGATATTTGGGAGTGCTAATAAATGTTTTAAATGAAACTTAAAAAAAAGTACTTACCTTGCTTTTCTTCGTAAGCAAAGGGCGTGAGCCATTCATCTTCTTCCTTGCAGCTTTCCTGGGGATGAAACACAATAACAACACTTTCAGCGCAGATACAATAAAAACCATGAATTTTTAAATCCATAAAATCCTGAAACTAATGCCTAAAAGAAACAAGCTTTAACATAACTTCTTCAGCAGAATCACACAAATCTACAAAGTTGTTTCTTGCATTCCTTTATGTGTCTGGAAGAATCTGAAGTGCAGGGGCTGTTTTCTTGCAGGTTGTACACTGAAGCACACAGGCATCTTCACCGATTCCTTTGCTTCTGGTGGTAAAGGAATTGTATGTTAACCTTCTTTGCCAAGGCAATGTGTTAACATAATTTTCCATTTCCCAGCTCACTGCTTTTTAGCTGCTGGCGGTGTATCCATTTAAATCTGGAGGGATAACAATGACTCACAAGCTGCCCCCACCTAAAGATTGAACAGTTGTAGATACTAAAATGCATAGCCAATCTGGATGCCTGACAGCAAATTATCAATATAGGGAGTAACATTGAAACCAATTTGAAAAAAACCCTGGGACCTTACTACAGTGTTATATGCCTTACTACCTGTGAACTATGCAGGCAACCAGCATCCAAAGATATTTGCCAGTCTTGGATATGTGCTAAACGCAAATTTGAAAAACTAAAATGACAGAAGCAGGATTAAAACTGTAATACAACTGGATTTTTATTTTTCCATATACTATTTAATACATTCACGGCATTATATATAATTGTTACGATGGGGTTGTTGGGTGGTTTAATCTTTAGATATTACTTTAGGCAAAGAAGTTAAATTTAGATGATTACATACATCCTGAATGTAGTGATGTTTTCATTAAGGGTTAATGAAACGTTTTTCACGGCCAGCCAGTATAAGCTACAGTTCCTCTGATCTCCATTTTGGTGTTTTTTTTCAGGTTGCTTTTCAAGAAGAAAAAACAAGTTCACCAAAAGGCTTTCCCAGGGTTGTCTTTGGGGTTTTTTTTTTGGGTGTATTGGTGCAAAAACGCTTTTGCCTGCTTAGCCTTCCTTTGAGGAAAAAAATCAGGAAAAGACCTAAAACATAGTAAGATGGCAGAACGATCTCTAGTTCTCATATGTTATCATTCATCAACACAGAACAAACCTCACTTAAAAATATATCTACCATTTCTCAATGGAATGACTGATGTTATGTATGTTTTGCTTACATTAGAATCGGGGCCTAGGTTTGTCTAAACGTACCTACACTGGGTTGTGCATATTACAAAAAATTAATGCAGACAAAGCAACCCTGTATCCTACCGGAGCCATTTCTTGTTTCACGGAGCTGACCAGAGTCATTGCACTGAGGCCTCAATGTAGAGGCACTGACTGCGCTCCCTGTCCAACAGCAAGCTTCTCCTGTACTGCCCATGACTGACTGGCATGACATTTTGCCATTGCACTGTTTGTCTCGAACAGCAACACAGGGTGTTTGGGCTATGCTTAAGATGTCTGTTAATTGGCTCTGAGTAATAAGAAAGACAATAACTAAATGCCAAATGTTATAGTCATAGGTATTTTTTTTAAGGTAATTACACAGAACACCTGCAAAACACATTAATCATAGTAGGGCTTGTCAACGCCCGGGTCTTGGTCAACATTCAGACAAAAAAGCAAGCTTGTCCGAACCCATGCAGTCCATACTATCCTGCGTGACTGGTCTCAAGCAACTCTTATCAATGCTAATAGAATGCATGAATGTACTTATGACCTTGAATGATTGGTTTTGAACAAATGTTGCATTGCTTATCAATAAGTTAATTAAACGTTATTTTATTACCCTCAATCGTTCAGGTCCTCTGGTCGTGAATAAAAAGCAGATACTGAACCACTGAGTCAAAAGTTTGTATTAGCACATTATGCTCATTAACATTACAATGACTTGCTGACGTTAACTCATATATCTGGCTCAGTTGTTAACATTACTGATTTGGTCGACATTTCTAAACATATGATAACAGAGCAGTTTAGTTCCTAAGCATCACTAACTATATGCGTTACTTCCCACGCAAGAGCACTTCATCAGCATGCGTCGTCTAGCACTAGTTAACAGCGAGGTAAATACCCGTTGAGTTTGCAAGCAAAAAAAATAACGTTTATGAGTTGCAGAAATGTACATCATTATAAAGTGCTATCAAAATAGTAAAATCGTATAAAAATGTTGAATAGACATGTTATTTACATTACCTGTGATGCTGAGCCTAGGCTAGCAGCATCAGGTCTGTTGTTAGCCATCTTTCACCTTTGACGCATGCGCGTTAGATGGAATTGAGGTTCGATTACCTGCCCTGGGATGTCAGTGACGTCATTTCAACTGTTCTTTACTCGTACCCACAAACTTGAATTTGTGTTCATAGTGAAGAATTGTGGTCGTGAAATCAGAGTTGTACTCATGAATGTTTACAGTTATAGCTTCTAGAGTCACACTCACATAAAAACACAAATGTAATTTTATTGACTCAAGTGTATGAAAACGTAATTTTGCGTGCCTAAGTTAATTTACGCACAAATGTTTAAAAATACGAATATGAATGCTTAAAGTTGTGTATACATCTTTTTGAAAGTGATCTTACACCATATGATCGCTGCAACATCGGTTCAAAGGGAGGTTTGGATGTGGCAAAGGACTCAAGACTGGTGGGATCGCGTTGTTGGAACCTGGGGTCAAGAACTGTGGGTCAGGCAACTTTCGTACGCGACGAGAAACTTTGAAATAAAGTTGTGTGTGCGGTTGTCACCTACCGTTCTCTTACAAGGATACAACACATAAGCCAGGCAATCTCAGCGCGGTGAAGCGCGTTGGAGTTGGACCATATGGTGGCTCGTGACAGAAGCTGGTTATCGAACACTGGCGCACACCTGTTTGCTCGTGGCGCATCAGTATGCCTAATAGTCCGGGAGTTTTGCCATGCCATACGAAATGAGATGATGTGTGAGTACATCAAGCTGCCAGAAGGTGAGAACAAACCGTACTTCTAGGATTTAAAAATCGCTGGGGTTTCCCTCAGTGTGCGGGGCTATAGGCGGGGAGTCATATCCCAGTCATACAGCTTCACCTATGAGAACCATGCAGATTATTT
The DNA here is from genome assembly GCF_018340385.1 of Cyprinus carpio. NCBI lineage: Eukaryota > Metazoa > Chordata > Actinopteri > Cypriniformes > Cyprinidae > Cyprinus > Cyprinus carpio. The sequence continues at coordinate 2,631,139 of NC_056611.1, forward strand.
TTAATCGCCAAGGGATGGCATTCTGGCGGAGTCTTGCAAGCAGTTGTGGACCACAAATACCAGGTGAGGACATACATAATTTATATTGATTTACATATACTCCCTGGTTGTTGCTATGCCTTTTCCCATGTTATTGTGTTATTACGTGTTGTCTTTCATTTGTTTCTGTCACTGTCTTTACTCAGATATCATGTTTTTCTCTTTATTAATGTACAATTAATACCTCCACCCCAATAGTTTCACAAACATCAACATCGGATGGCCAGGAAGTGTTCACGACGCCAGGGTTTTTCGTAATTCTGTTATCTACAAGAAGGCAGAAAGAGGAGTCCTCTTTCCAAACCTGAGTTATTTTTTCTTGTAAACTCAAATTCAGCCTTCAGTGTGTGCAAAGCATACATAGTATAGAAAGGTATGTACATAAACTATACTGAACTATCCCAGCTTTATCTACTCACATATTTATTAATCATGCTAAAAGTTATTGTCATGAAGCATGGATCAATGATATTGACGTGCAATTATATAACTTTTACCTTGATTTGCATAGTAATGTCATTATCACAGTATTTCTCTTCAGCAAGAGTTGTTATTTGTTATTTTCATGACCAAAGACCACTGAGGAGATCCAGGGCACACAAGTGCCCATCATGCTGTTGGGGGATCCAGCCTACCCACTTCGGTCGGTACCCGGAAACTTACCCGGGAAATGGGGAATCTGACTGAACACCAGCGCCATTTTAACAAGAGACTAAGTGGGGCTAGGAAATGACGGTGGAGTGTGTGGGTGTTCGGAAGATTAAAGGTCGGTGGAGTGTGCCTGTCAAAACGTATTGATGTTGACACATATCACTTGGTCCCCACAGTTATCTCCTACATGCTGCACTCCGCATAACATCTGTGAAAAAACACAATGAGGCTCTGGCAGTGAAGATCCCAGTGCAGCTGGACCTCCTGATGTACCACTAGGTGATGCTGACCTGCTGGGCATTGCAAGAGCACCCAAGCAGCCACCAAGAATCAGGGAGGCACTGGGACTCAATATTTTGCCCAGAATAAATGTAAACAATGTAATAAAAAAGATAAGCATGTCATTCCTAATGCTGGAACTTGTATTTATTTTTACTGTTATTCAAACACTAACATTTTCCAGTCTGTGTATATATCAAACATTTTATACACATTACAATAAGAAAAAAAAATGCCTTTGAAGTAAAAAAAAAAAATAAAATAACTATAGTTTAGTCTGAACTTGACATTCTGAAAACACTAGAAAATATGTCATCCTGACTAGTCAAAAACTAGAAAAAACTACAAGATGACTTGAAAATTACTAGTCATCCTCTGAAGGCAGGGGTGCTGAAAATTGTAACTCGGGTATGTTTGAATTTGGATTGGGGGAACGGACTGGTCTAGAGCAGGTACGTTTACTGCTGAGAGGGTGGAGGTTGAAGGGAATTGGTGAAGAAGGTTTTTGGAGGTGGGGTACTAGGAGGCAGGGAGGTGTGTGGTGTATAGAAAGAAAAAGATGGAGGGGTGGGAATAGTAGAAAGGGACCAGCAGAGACATAATCCTGGTAAAAAGGGGGGGACAGGGTGGCCATCATTTTACTTGGGGAAAACTTGGGCGCAGTGTGTGATCCTGGGCCAAGGGACCAGGGGTGGGAAAAATCTTGACTAAACCTAGCATCTGCCTGAGACAGGTCTTCTTTGAAATGACCCTGTGGCATGGCATGACCCTGTGGCATGGCCTCTTTAATTCGTGGGCGTGCTGGGCTGCTTGCAATTTAAGCTGTAGCTCAGTATCATCTGCCTGAGACAGGGCTTCTTTGATGGTCTTTGAAAAAACATCCATTGTGGATTCAAGCTATTTTTTCGCTTTCTCACATGTGGTAGGTGCACCTGTAAAAAGACAAATGGTTTAGATAATATGAGCAATTTGTTTGTTGACTACTTTATCAATTACTGCACTATGAGTGTTGACCAATAACATTATAGCTGTATTGCTGTAATATTTAATTTTGTACAAAAAAAAATATGTACTTAACACCGTGAATGAAAATGAAATTACCTATTTGTAAAAAACAAACAAAAATTAAAATTACGGTTATACAAATGACTATTAATCCTACCTGGTGTACTACGGTCCGGTTAATTTGAGCAAGGTGTTGGTGTTGAGGCCCTTGTAGGTACTTCTGTGGTGCTCACACTGGATGAGGCTCTCTCATTGAATGATGTGGTATCACTGAATGAACCACTGGTCTCACTCGAGGCGGTCTGTGGCGTGTCAGGGGGCTCATCTGTTGACTTGTAAATTTACAAAAAGTGGCTGATATGAACTAAAGCTATCAGATATTACTCTAAAGAAGTATGACTAACTGTGATCACATGTTTAAGTCTAGAGTCTATGATAACAAAAAAATAAATGTAATATAAACAACTGAAGTAATAGCCTATTGCATATTATATAATATTGAAGCATTCATAAAATTAGAAAGTCATGTTAGCTATCATACTTTGTAATGAATGATGGTAGCTGTAATACTGTAATTGCTAACATATTTTTCTAATCTGTCGATTGCTGAAACAACTTTAAAAATGCTAGACTATCTAAAAAAAAACTTTAGTTTGCCCTTACCTGGAACATTAATGTTCTCACACTCTGGCTCTTCACAGTCCACTGATGAAGCTTACATCATCTTCTCTGAAGCTATCTAGTAATTTGGGTGGTCGGCAGCTTGGCCTGTCACCCAAAAGGCCTTCCATTTGGTCGAGAAGAATGGGAATGTTGCACAGTTATTTCCACTCTTATTGTTGTGGTCTTTATCGCTTTGTATTTGTTTTTAAGCTTTTTATCTTACGTTGGCACCTAAGCCACGAGCGCTTAAAACCGTGCCTCCCCATATCTCTTGAAATGTCTTCAAACATGGATTTATTTCTGTAACAACCCTGCATTTTTGCCTGCACTGTCTCTCCGCCCCAAAGACTTAAAGATATGAAACCTTGGCATTGCTCCACTGTGTGTATTCATGCGTCCTCCATCGCGCCTATAATAAGTCATGTGATCTCAGTTGGTGTCCACCTGAGTTGACGTCACTTTTTTAATGACGTACGACTCGCATTTACTGGGGAATATCCGATTTGTATGCTTACATGGCACACGCAAATGCACGTATCCGATTCATATCCGATTTATTACCACACATAAATGAGGCCTGAATCCGATCTGAGAAAATCGGAATACAAGCGTTTTTTTCCTACTTACACGTTCACCGGTCATATCCAATCTGTGCCACATGAGAGGAAAAAATTGGGTCACTTGAACCATGCAGTGTAAATGGGGCCTAAGTGAACACCTCCATTCAATGGACTATTGTTGTAATACAGTGTTTGAGGAGCTCTTGGATTCTAGTGTTCTTGATGAGATGATTAAGCTCAAATTCTTTTGAGAATCCAAGAAGGCAGTCTGTCTGAAGAGACATGATCCATCACTTACAGACAGCACATGTTCCGTTTTCAGTGTTGGTCGCATAAGGTGACTTTCAAAAGCAAATCACTCTGTCTGTACATGAGCTCATGATCCATCACTTCAGTCGTCTTGGAAGAGTTATGGTTACTTATAATTCAACTGCCAGAACTTGGCACTGCCCCTGTGCAAAACAAAAAAATTCCTGCCCTCACAAAAACATTTGCCAAATGGCACTTGTTTCAAACAAATAAACAGTTATTTGCATCAGAGAAACCATCTGAAGCAACTGACTCCTCAGTTCCACAGCTGTTGGAAGACCTCACCTGCGCTCCCCAGTTTGACCTACACCGCACTGTGAAGTATATTTACTCTAAGAATTCCATCTACTTTAAAAGAAGTAGCCCAACCAAAAACATCACCTGCGTTTCCATCAAGTTTGTTTCCTGTGGAGAGCAGCTGTATGGTGTGTGATGGCAATAAAGCACTTGAAGCACCAGTTTTAACGAAAAGAAGTTCCAAAATTGTCACCATGACTGGTGTCATTAATGGTAATTTCACAAATTATAATAGAATTATTTGAGAATTACAGACATGTGCTTGCCTTCTTACTTGAATACAGCTGTTCTTTTAATATTTGCCCTTTTGTAGAAGTTTCAATTTATACTTTCGAAGATGCCCAGGATGCCATATGATCTACAGATACCAAGAATGGTGGGATAGAGTCCACAATTTTAACGACTACGTTCTTCTGAGTCTTGAACTTTGTCTATATCTTAGACATAGTTTACAGGTTTGTTTGTATTATTGTGCAAAATGACACATTCAAAAAATGAAAATGTTTCAGTAAGCCAAAAAACTAAGCACCCTCCATTCCACTTTATCTGTTCCAGAGTCAAATTTCTGTCTCCAGGGCCATTGATACTTTGGAGATCCTTCGGGGAGTGAAATACCCGAATCGAGACACTGTACTCCATGCTTACTGTCATTTTGAGGCCTTAACAGACATTGATTACACTTATTCTTGTGTAAACTGTGGTTACCACCCCCCTGTGGTAATCAAGTGGATTTGCATAAGAAAGGTGTTTTCTTTGCATGGCCAGGTAAGAGTGAATGTTTATTTGGCATGGTTTCAGTGCCGATGGTGGACACGCCCCCAGCATTTAAAAGCAGAATACTGCTCATTTTTTCAGAATTTTGGTACCTGTATTTTATTTACATGCCTGCTTTTTGTTTTGTTTGTTTGTTTTTACATTTAAATTTGGCTGGGTGGTTAATAACACGCTTTCTGTGGTGTGACAAACTAAGAACACATATTTAATATTGCTTTACACAAACTTTATTACTTTTTTTTTTTTTTTTAACCTAAAGGAAGTTTCTAATAAAGTTTTTTAATACAGTGAGTGACCTCAAAGAGCCACCATCAGAGTTCAAAGGGGAAGTGAACATTGAGGAGTTTTGGCAATCAGTGGATCTGGAGATGATTGCATGTGGCTTTGTTTCCAGTAAGTAACTGTAATGACCTTGGTTTGTGACTCAAAGCCCCTTTAAGGCAAGTGATTCCACTCGCTACCATCTTTGAAACACCTCTCAGGCATGCAGTTGCAACTCCAGTCTCTTTGAATAAGGAAACTTCAAATTGTCCAAAACTGTTCCCAAGCTTACAATTAAATTTTATATTTGAAATCATCAATGAAATCTGAAAACAACTGTGTTTCTTTTTTGACAATGTTGTTTCTTTTTTGCTCATAGCTGCTAAAAAAGCTGTACTTTTTCATTCACAGTCCTAATCACATGTCTCAGAATCTTGACTTTCTATAGCAACCAGGACTTATAATGGCAGCTGTAGTGATGCGCTGACTTTACTGATTAGGGATTGAAGGCGGGGCTTCCTTCAATTGAACTTCCTTCAATTGAGCATTGCATCCCCCCCAATTCAAAACCTATACGACTGACATATCTTAGGTATTCTATAGTCTTTTGTTTATTTGATATCGATATGATCAAATTACTTGTGTATTTGTAAATGGGTTTTTCTTCTCTTCTTTTACCACCCTCAGGCCGAAATTAAAAATCCATTTGTTGTGGAGCCAAGTTATGAAAAGTGGGCTCCATGGATTGGAAAAAATATAAGGATTGGTAACACAGTACTCAACACGGAGTATGAGAAAGTTGTCTCTCCAAAAGTTACGTCACCCGAAGAGCGCCTTGGGTTCTCAGTGTGTCCGAGGATCGCCTTGTGGATGAGTTGATGAAACAGAAGGTTAAAGCATTGAAGAACTTTTTGATTCATTTCAATTTAAGCCAATATAATTTGTCTGATCATGAACCATTTACATAATAGGTTGGTGTTGTCAGAAAAGCTGTGTAAGGCCTGTAATGTGGACTCCCAAGGGATCTTCGCATGGATCTGATATTGGATTTAGATCAGAGATGCAAAACAGGCAGTCATACAACAAAATCTTTCAGGAAAATCTGGGGGGGCATCAGGTGAGTAGAGACTGGTTTAGTATGTTAAAAAAATTCACTTGTTCTCTTAATTTTTTATTTTTTTTTTTCAGGTGGGTGGTCCATTGTCCTTTGCCCACATGGCGTGGTCTACAGTTTAAAATTTAATTTGAGGCAGCAGAGAGTCCAAGGGATTTTGTGGACCTACTTTTTGTCATGGCAACACATGCCTAATGTGACTATATAAGTATGACTTTTTGCTCGAGGCTTGGCCACACATGCCAACTTACCTGTACCTTCACTTCCATTTCAAACTATAAGGCGAAGGAAGGCTGGCAGAATATCAAGAAGCGAAGCAGGGGAAAGCTCTCTTCCTTGGTTGATCGAGAAGACTAATCTAAACCCCGGAAGGACATCCAATCACTGGATCATCGGAACACTATGTTTTATATGACAAATTACATGAATCCAACACAAAAGACCCACAGGATGTTCTCAGAAAAATCTCTGGTATAGTCTGGTGCCAGAACTACAGGGTTGGCTGAACAGCCAAATTGCTGGAGCACTTTTTGCAGACTTGAGAAAAAAAACAACTACTTTCTCTCACACATGGCCTCTAACACACATTTCAATTCAAGTTTTCATTATGCTAAACATTATCCATCACAAAAAATGCATCAGCAAACCAGAAGCTGTTGGAGGGAGACAGCTACAAGCGGCGGTCACATACTCTACAGCATTGAAAATGTGGTCCTGTCTGACTTTGGACAAGCAATTTTGAGTCAGTATCCATTTTGTATATCCTGTTAGTTCTAAATCACTGCTATTGTTTATAAATTTGCAGATCTAATTCTTCTTTCTTCTTCTTCTTCTTCTTCTTCTTCTTCTCCATCTTCTGTCTTTCTCAGACCCACATTCCACAGACAAGCAAATTTCTTCTGGCTTGGGCTTAGGACCTGAGCCTGTGTCAGCATTGAAACATTCACAACATGCAGTTGAGAACATTGGTAAGATTTATTTATTTATTTATATTTTTTTCCTCCTACTAATTCTTGCTAAATGAGTTTGTCTTAAAATATGCAGAAGTGTGTGGACCTCAATGCGGCTAAGAAGTCACAAATTGCAAAAACGCTAAGCTGCCTGCAGAATTTCATGGTCTTTAAGATACCATTCAGCTCAAGAAAGAACTGGTTAGTTTCATAAGATCAACAATACAACAGTTCTGCATAAATTTAAATCTAGTTAACCTTGGGTTCTTAAATATTGCAATTTTAATAGCTCAACTACATACTGGACATAGAGAGGCCTGGGAATGAGCTGATTGTTCGAACGCAAAGGCATGCCTGACCAAATGATTTTTTTGACCTTGGGCTTAAAAACAGAGACATGGAGTCTACCGTAAGATATTGGTTGTTTTACATTTGATAAAATGTAAATAATTTTTGTTTTGTTACAAGTGTTTCCTCAATGTAATTACATGGTCTGTCTGAATGCTTTATTCTGATTAGCTTGCAGGTGTTGCACGGCTAGCTGTGCATCAAACAATTTTAATGCTTTGTCAGGTGACTCTTTGCCTCCACATTGTGCATTAAAATTGCAAGCAGTCATGCATTATCTCTTACATATAAAATCTGTTTCTCTAGATTGGAAATGGTTGTTTTCAACTGATTGGCAGAATTGCAGAGTCAAAGGTACTTTCTAATCTATCAAAGGTGTCCCTAACTTCTCCAAATTAAGATTAGGCAGATTTTTTTGATGATTCTACACAATATTTTGCAGGGAAAGGACATTCATATTGTTGACCTGTATACCGTACTCAAACATGGCTACCCCCAATCAGCTGTGGATCCAATGTTAAGTCTGCCTTGTAGTATGTATGCACTTTCCCATTACTAGTTATGCTCACAAATCATATGTTTTGATTTAGAATCTTTCATTACTACTCTTGGATGATGCTTACTTAAAAGAAGCGGTGGTGATTCCAATATGGACACTAGGACACTACCAGCTGTGTGTACGTAATAAAAAATCTTATGATTTAGAAAGTTACAGATTATAGCATTTTGATAATTGTAATGGAAAGCATTGTTATAATTATTGTAAAATGCAGCATGCTAATAGTTCATCTCAGTATAATAGTTTGATTTTAAAATGAACTTCTGTAGGTTTTGAAACCAAGCACAGAGTGATTCTCTGTCTAGATTCTGTGCTGCAGACACCACGCTCACATGGATTTGGTGTCCAGACATACAAATCGCTGTTGAGGTCCTTACATAAAATACATTTTAATGCAGGTTCTGTTGTTTAGAGATGGCTGCTCTATGACTTTTCTCTGTTCACTATTGCTGGCTTGAGAAAGCCTAACCTATCGATTCTACCATTTAAACTTATTAGCAAGCTGTACAAGCATCACGGCACATCTTTACATACTTTATATTATTTCTCTTATTTTTCTTCCTATTCACCTCTCATGCTGAATTAGTCCTCTCAAAGGGGTAGTTTTTGCCTGCACCCAGTAAAAGAGTGCCAAATCGTAGCGCTTTATTCGTTGGGAAATGAAGCGATTTTATAAGCTGATTGGCGATGTGATAAATTTCAGACACTGGCGCAATATCGCAAAATCCTATAGACAATGTAATTGCGCTAACTTTGATTTGGATCATAGCTCCAGAGAGAATGTCTATAGCCATGAATCGCCACATTTGGGAAAGAGGCTACTGTGGCTAAGGGGCGAGAACACTCTGTGGTATAAGAAAATTCCCTGGGGCGCAGAGCCTCAAAGTTGCCCTTAGCAGGACATTATTATGCAGAGGATCACTGCACAGCCTCCTAAATACATATGGAATGCAGGGATTTTTGTATTGAATACAATTTGAGGCCACAAGTCATAGAGATATGGGGAAGTGGGCCTCTATTCATTTGTGCCAACTAACCTCAGCTCCATTTCAGACTGGCTGGGAAGAATGGGCTAATACCTATAAGCAAAATTCAATTTTAGGGCTCCTTCTTTCAGGCAATAAGTCTCCATAGACTTCCTACTGAAAAGATCAAATTAATATCTATGGATAGTAGCGGGCCAAGCAGAACATGGGAGGGCGGGGCTCATGACTCTCGGGCAGCAAAACGCCACCACTTCTGACTGGCCTTCAAGGCTTCATAGCCACGCCTTTAGTAAATTATTTAGAGCATTCCTGAAAGCAAACTCCAAAGCTTGCCAGAGGGATATCTTTCAAATCTGAATATCATGAAGGCATGGGGGTTGTTTTATATCATTTGTTGGCCTGGAAAGAGGCCTTGTGCATTACTGGCTCTCTCTAGCTGCTAAGCTACCTCCCCTTAGCAACCCAAACAGAGTACCTTACAACTATTTTGGTAAAGATTTATATCTCCTGCATTTGGGAATAATGTGTATAGACATGTGGCCAAGCCGAGATTGTCACATCCTTCTGGCTGATTATTCCCAGGCCAACAAGTTTCTACCTTAGCAAACTAATAAGTACAGAGTACCTTAGCAAACCGCTATAAAGAGCCATTCCTATGCATCAAAACATCTTTAGGCATGGGTTGGCTATATTGCCGGCATCTCTTTGGAGTATCTTTCACAGATGCTAGCTACTCCTAGCAAAATCTAAATAGAGTTCCTGAAAGGAAATCTATTTCAGTAAGATTTCGAGTATTCTGCATCAGAATACGTATGACATGTGGATTTGGTTTATAGGTGTCAAGCAGCTCTTTGGAGAATTACTGGCGTTTCAGGCTACCTTATCAAATCTGGAATATACTCCTAGCAACTTTCTGCTTTTAAAGACTCTGTCTCTTTGAATCAGAACATTTACAGACATGGCGGTTGGCTCTCATCATGCTATAAATCTCGGAATCTCTTAAATATGCTACTGGTAAAGAAGTAGAATACAATAGTGATTAGCCAAGTAGATAAATTGTATATGAACTCTATAAAGACTCCCACCTATGAAGTTTTGCCACCAAAAATACCACCTGTTATTTTTCATATCTAGTTAGTGGCCAAGCAAAAGGCAAAGCATTACTTACTACTTCATATACTAGTGGCATAAGTGTGCGCATCACTATTACCATTCTGCCATACTTATTATTATTCTTTCTATTCTTTCTTTCCAGAGTACCTTCAAGCAGACCAGTCTCAGAAGTCAGACCAAAGAGGCCAAATCAGCGCCTATCTGACGTAGGCTATGATTTGAGAAGGGATCGGCGACGATAGCCAGACATCAAGTAAATATCAGCTTCAAAATCCTCTATAGACAATGCATTATACACCCTGACTTGGATTACATCGGAGAGAGAATGTCAGAAATACAGTGACCGCCACATTTGAGAGTGGCTATCAGAAGAAGTAGAACATTACTCTACAGGGCATAGTTAAATTTCTCTGGGGCGCAAGAGCCCCCAGTGTTGCCCAGACACATAAGTGAGGGATCGCCAGGCCACAGCCTTTACTATGGAAATGCAGTGGGATTTTGTACTGAAATACACCTCTGGAGGCCAGCTGCCATAGAGACATGGGTGGGCTCATTCTACTCCAGCCAAATCCAACTGTCTTCCTATCATGATTGACAGTGGAAGCAGTCAAGCTGGCTTCCCAGCAAAACTATTTAGGGCCCTCATGAGTAATGCTTCCCATAGGATCTCCCCCCATTTCTCGAAAGATCACCTAATATCTATGATAGTTGCCAGGAAAATACGAGGTGGGTTTGTTTGATCTCCTGTAGCAGCAACGCCAATCATGAATCACCTTCAAGGCTTTAAGCAGCACGCCCAGCAAAACGACATTTAGAGCAGCAATTTCTAGCAACTTCAAAGCATAGAGGATATCTCTCCTGAATCTGGAAATATCATAAAGGTATAAGGTTTGAGCATCATTCATAATTGGGTACAGGCTTCCTTTGGCAGCATTTCACTGGCTCCCAGCTGCCAAGCCTACCTTTGTACAAGTAAATTCAAATAGAGCACTCCCAGCAACCATTTTTGTGCAAGATCTATATTCTGCACTCCCAGAATCAAGGAGCATGGGTTTGGGTTTTATACTACTGGAAGCATCCTCTGAGCAAATATCATTCTGCGCTGGCCGCACTCAGCAAACTTTACTATATACCTTGAAGCAAACTGCTCTTTCGGTGCAAGACTCTATTCTCTGCATCGAACATCGTAGCACATGGCGGCTGGCCTTTGACTTCCGCAGTAAACTGGAATTCCACATAGCCGCGCTAGTAGCATACATGCCAATAGTGATTAGCTAAGAGGATAACCGTGCTAAGCAGTGAACTCTGGCAAAAAGACTTAAGCACTGAGGGCTTCAGCTCTGGCCACTGCAAGCACTTACCTACACATTTTCTTCCAGGAGTCGCATATTCTAGTTAGTGAGGCTTGGCTGGCAAAGCATCACTTCTATTTACTATGTGTCTACAATGACATATTATTATTAGTGGTGTTACGGCCGCAAAGCAATACCATTACTATCTCACATACTTATTAGTGGGTGCTCTGGCCAACAAAGGTATGATTACTATACTATCTTCACATACTTATTAGTGGCTTAAGTAAAGCTACAAAGCATCACTATTACTATCTCATTAATTTATTAAAAAGGCCGCCGGGAGTAAAGCATCATTTCACATTATGTTCCATATTTATTATTAGTGGTGCTGTCAAGGCAAAGCATCAATTACATTATGCTCCCATACTCTATATTATTATTATTAGTGTGGCAAGCACACAAAAGTGCATCACGGCCATTTGTCTCCATATCTTCTATTATTACTATATATATTATTCTCCAGCAAAAATTCTCAAGCCAGAATTCAGTCTCAGTAGCTTTAAGCCACAAGATCTCCAAAAGAGGGTGTGCCAAATCAGGCGGCCTATTCGGGAATGGTGTGTTTGGTGACTTTGAGGAAGCTGCATCAGCGACAAGACAGCTCACATTGTATGCAAATATCTGGAAAATCGCGATAGACAAATGCATGCTGCACTTTAATGGATCGTGAGTCTCGGAAAGAGAGAATTTCGCAGCCATGTGAATCACCACACGGGAGAGAGGCTTACTGTGGGTTGGTGCTTATGAACATTACCTACAGTGGCAGCACCTCTGGGGCTAGTATTCTCAAACTTCTGGCCCTATAGATACTACTAAGGTGAGGGATCGCTTCCACAGCCTGCTGGCTTTTCCTACTTCCTCTTCATGGCTACCAGGAGTTTTGGCTGAAATTACAATCTCGGGATCACAATGCCATAGAGCATTATGGGGGTGCGGGCTCTATTTTATCAGCCAACTAACTGGCTCCATTGTGATTCTTCATTGTAGCGCTTGCCACGCCCCAGCAACCATTTAGGCCCTTTAGCACAATGTCTATAGGATTTCTCATTGAAAAGATCAAATTTATTATCTACGATAGAAGTGTTACAGAAATATTGAGGGTACGCTTTTGACTCGGGCATAAAACGCTAATCAATCACCTTTCAAGACTTGAGAAAGCCACCAAAGCAACTATTTAGGCACCCTTAGTAACCCAGTGTTTAAAGAGTGGGGATATCTTTAAATTTAAATGTCATAAAGCTTACAAGGCTTATTTATATCATTCATACTGGCAAGCAGGCTTTTTGAGCATCATCACAAGTGGTCCGACTTCTCCACTCCTTCAGCAAATCTCAAACAGGAGTAATTTTGTATAAAACTTCTGCTTTCAAGACCTATATTCCTGCATCAGAACATCAGATGATATAGGGGTTAGTTTATATTGCAAGCAGCCTTTCGATGCATTTCATCATTGGCAGCCAGGCTACCCCCTCAGCAAATCCAAAACAGGAAAGCAGTACCCATACCCTGCAAGACTTAGTATCTCTGCATCGAATATCGTATATATTGGCGTAAGGTTTATACAGTCGGCAGCCTTTTGGAGGATCATCACTGCAGCCGTCAGGCTACTTCCTCAGCAAATCTCAAACAGAGCACTTTTTAGCAAACTGCTCTTTGTAAGACTTCCATATTCTCTGCATCAGAACATCGCATGACATGTGGGGCTGGGTTTATATTGCCGGGTTAGTGCCTGGAGATCAATACTGGCAGCTGCTTTCGCTACCCCCAGCAACCCAAACAGGATACCTAAACTGCTTCGGAAGACTCTATATTCTGCATCAACATCGCATGGTGACATGGGGTTGGTTTATACAAGCAGCCTCGGGAGGATCATCGCTGATGCAGCCAGGCCAATTTTGCTAAATCAAACAGAGTACTGCAGCAAAGCAAATCAGCTTTTCAAGATCTGGTATTCTGCATCAGAACATCGCAGCATATGGGGGGTTGAGGATATTGCTGAAAGAGCCTGATGATTCGATTATCAGAAGCGCGAGCACGAAAAGTATCAAGCAGCAGTTTCGCCGATA
>NC_056611.1:2644585-2657404 GCF_018340385.1 Cyprinus carpio
CCACCCAGGTTACCAACCGCCTAGCAACACCTTAGCAACCACCACAAGTACCATAGCAACTGCCTAGCAACCACCTAGCTTCCCTAGCAACCGCCTAGCAACCACTTAGCAACCCCTAGCAACCAAGCAAACACCTTAGCAACCTCCTAGCAACCACCCAGGGTACCCTAGCAACCACCTAGCAACACCCTAGCAACACCCCTAGCAACCGCAACCCGACCCTAGCAAACCCTAGCACCTTAGCAACTGCCTAGCAACCACCTAGCAACCACCCATAGCAAACACCCTAGCAACCGCCTAGCAACACCCTAGCAACCCCCAAAAGACCTTAGCAACTGCCTAGTAGCAACCACCATGAGGTGTCACCCGTGCGGCTTAGCAACTGCCTAGAGGTGTGCTAGCACTTTTCTAAGCAATCGGATGTACGATATTCGTACACCGCAACCGCCTAGCAACCACCTACCAAAATATCCCATAGACTTAACATTGGAAAAATTATCTGACATCATATCTTTGGATCAGAAAGACATAGAGGCTTGGGAGTGGGCTCTTTTGACTCGGCCTATCAAGCAGTCCATAATTAGTGACATAACTACTTTATAGCCACGCCCTAGCAACCACTTAACAGCACCCTAGCAACTGGTTAACAACATTTGAAAGCTGTATCTCAGCAAAGTAACAATATAGAAACACTGGATCTTGCTTTTTGGATTCAGGTTGGCAAATAGTCTTTAAATATCACCTATAAACTATATAGCCACACCATAGCAACCATTTTCAGTACCTTAGCAACCATATAAGCCATATAAACTACTAATATCTCGGCTCCACAACATCACACAGACATCATGGGTGGCTACAGGGACGAGTCCACTGCAAGCACCACTCACATTTTCTTCAGGAAATGTACATTCTAGTTAGTGGTGCTTGCCGAAGGCAAAGCATCACTTATATTATCTCACATACTTATTATTCTTCTTATTATTCTTCTTCCGCCAAAATTTCGGCGCGTAACTAGTCCCGCAGTTTTTGTCACAGACCCGCAAAAGAGGTGTCAAATCGTGCGGCCTATCTCGGGAATGGTGTGCTATGACTTTTATAAGCGATCGGGCGTACGATGTTCGCACACCGGGCGAAATATCGCCCGAAAAATCGCATAGACAATGCATTGCGGCCAACTTTGACGGATCGTAGCTCCGAGACAGAATTTCGCAGAAACATGTGAATCACCACATTTGGAGAGTCTATCAGGCTGTGCGAGAACATACCCCGCAGTGGGGTATAAGTTGTACCCCTGGGGCGCAAAAGCCCCCAAAACTTGCCCCATAGACATACTATGGTGAGAGATCGCCCATGAAACAGCGCGTTTTTCCTACTATGGTACTTTACCTAGGAGTTTTGCATTGAACATAACTCTGGATCACAAAGTCATAGAGACATGGGGGTGGGCTCATTTTACTCAGGCAACCAATCAGTCTGTCAGGATAATTGTGAAGCAGTCAAGCCACGCCCTAGCAACCATTTAGGTCCCCTTAGTAACAAGCTCCATAGACTTCCATTGAAAAAGATCAAATTAATATCTTTGAATATAAGTGTCATAGAAACATGAGGGTGGGCTCGTTTGACTCAGGGCAGCAAACGACCAATCACGAGTCACCTTTAAGACTTCATAGCCACGCCCTAGCAACCATTTAGAGCACCCTAGCAACCCAAAGCATAGAGGGATATCTTCAAATCTGAATATCATAAAGGCATGGGGATTGGTTTATATCATTCATACTGGCAAGCAGCCTTTTGGAGTATCATCATTGGCAGCTGCCAAGCCACTCCCTAGCAACCAAACAGAGTACCCTAGCAACAGTTTTGCAAGACCTATCTCTCTGCATCAAAACATCGTCGAAGAGACATGGGGGTTGGCTTATATTGTCAAGCATCCTTTGGAGTATCATCATTGGGAGCTGCCAGGCCACTCCCTAGCAACCAAACAGAGTACCCTAGCAACCATTTTGCAAGAACTATATCTCTGCATCAGAACAATGTACAGACATGGTGGTTGGGGTTATATTGTCAAGCAGCCTTTTGAGTATCATCATTGGGAGCTGTCAGGCCACTCCCTAGCAACCAAACAGGAGTACCCTAGCAACCGTTTTTTGCAAGACCTATATCTCTGAATCAGAACATCGTACAGACATGGCGGTTGGCTCTTTTGACTCATGCTAGCTAACTGGAATTCCAACATGCTAGTCATGCTAGCAGTGAATAGCTACATGCTAATAGTGATTAGCTAAGAGATAAATCATGCTATGAACTCTATAAAAAGACCTAAGCAACTGAGGGTCGAGTTTTTTGCCACTGCAAGCACCACTCACATTTTCTTCAGGAAATGAACATTCTAGTGTTACTATTACTATTCGCCCTGAAAAAAACTTTTGGCGCGCTACTCCTCCTGCACTGTTTGTCGTAGACCCATGAATGAGGTGTCAAATCGTGCGGCTTATTGAGGAGAGGTGTGCTATGACTTTTCTAAGCAATCGGATGTACGATATTAGTAAAGTGGGCGAATAAATTGTGTGAAAATATCCCATAGACTTAACATTGGAAAAATTATCTGACATCATATCTTTGGATCAGAAAGACATAGAGACTTGGGAGTGGGCTCTTTTGACTCGGCCTATCAAGCAGTCCATAAGTAGTGACATAACTACTTTATAGCCACGCCCTAGTAACAACTTAAAGCACCCTAGCAACAGTTTAACAACATTTAAAAGCTGTGTCTCAGCAAAATAACAATATAGAAACACTCTGCTCTTGCTTTTTTGGATTCAGGCTGACAAATAGTCTTTAAATATCACCCCATATACTATATAGCAACCCAAGCACACCATAGCAACCATTTTATAGCACCCTAGCAACCATATAGCAATATAATACTACTTATATCTCGGCTCCACAACATCACACAGACATCATGGGTTGCTACAGGGCCGAGGTTTTGCCACTGCAAGCACCACTCACATTTTCTTCAGGAAATGTACATTCTAGTGTTACTATTACTATTCGCCCTGAAAAACTTTTTGGCGCGCTACTCCTCCTGCACCGTTTTGTCGTAGACCCATGAATGAGGTGTCAAATCGTGCGGCTTATTAAGGAGAGGTGTGCTATGACTTTTCTAAGCAATCGGATGTATGATATTCGTACAGCGGGCGAGCGACATAAATGTGTGAAAATATCCCATAGACTTAACATTGGAAAAATTATCTGACATCGTATCTTTGGATCAGAAAGACATATAGACCTTGGCTTGGGAGTGGGCTCTTTTGACTCGGCCTATCAAGCAGTCCTTAAGTAGTCACATAACTACTTTATAGCCACGCCCTAGTAACCACTTTAATCACCCTAGCAACTGTTTAAACAACATTTAAAAAGCTGTATCTCAGCAAAACAACAATACAGAAACACTGGTTCTTGCTTTTTGGATTCAGGTTGGCAAATTCTCTTTAAATATCACCTCATATACTATACAGCCACACCATAGCAACCATTTTTAGTACCCTAGCAACCAAAAACCAATATAAACTACTTATATCTCGGCTCCACAACTTCACACATACATCATGGGTGGCTACAGGGCCGAGTATTGCCACTGCAAGCACCACTCACATTTTCTTCAGGAAATGTACATTCTAGTTAGTGGTGCTTGCCGAAGGCAAAGCATCACTTGTACATTCACATACTTATTATTATTTATTATTCTTCTTCTTCTTTATTCTATTTTACGTACAAATTTTCGGCGCGTAACTAGTCCCGCAGTTTTTGTCACAGACCCGCAAAAGAGGTGTCAAATCGTGCGGCCTATACGGGAATGGTGTGCTATGACTTTTATAAGCGATCGGGCGTACGATGTTCACACACCGGGCGAAATATCGCCCGAAAAATCGCATAGACAATGCATTGCGGCCAACTTTGACGGATCGTAGCTCCGAGAGAGAATTTCGCAGAAACATGTGAATCACCACATTTGGAGAGGCTATCAGGCTGTGCGAGAACATACCCCGCAGTGGGGTATAAGTTGTACCCCTGGGGCGCAAGAGCCCCCCAAAGTTGCCCCATAGACATACTATGGTGAGGGATCGCCCATGAAACAGCGCGTTTTTCCCTACTATGGTACTTTACCTAGGAGTTTTTGCATTGAACATAACTCTGGATCACAATGTCATAGAGACATGGGGGTGGGCTCATTTTACTCAGGCAACCAATCAGTCTGTCAGGATCATTGTGAAGCAGTCAGTCAAGCCACGCCCTAGCAACCATTTAGGGCCTCTTAGTAACAATCTCCATAGACTTCCATTGAAAACGATCAAATTTATATCTTTGGATAGAAGTGTCATAGAAACATGAGGGTGGGCTCGTTTGACTCGGGCGAGCAAACAACCAATCACGAATCACCTTCAAGACTTCATAGCCACGCCCTAGCAACCATTTAGAGCACCCTAGCAACCCAAAGCATAGAGGGATATCTTCAAATCTGAATGTTATAAAGCCATGGGGGTTGGTTATATCATTCATACTGGCAAGCAGCCTTTGGAGTATCATCACTGGCAGCTGTCAGGCACTGCCCAGGCCAGCAACCCTAGCAACCATCGTAAACAGAGTACCCTAGCAACCGTTTTTTTGCAAGACCTATCTCTCTGCATCAAAACATCGTAGAGACATGGGGGTTGGCTTAAAATTGTCAAGCATCCTTTGGACTATCATCATTGGGAGCTGCCAGGCCACTCCCTAGCAACCAAACAGAGTACCCTAGCAACCATTTTGCAAGATCTATATCTCTGCATCAGAACAATGTACAGACATGGGGTTTGGCTTATACTGTCAAGCAGCCTTTGGAGTATCGTCATTGGGAGCTGCCAAGCCACTCCCTAGCAACCAAACAGAGTACCCTAGCAACCGTTTTGCAAGACCTATATCTCTGAATCAGAACATCGTAAAGACATGGCGGTTGGATCTTTTGACTCATGCTAGCAAACTGGAATTCCAACATGCTAGTAATGCCTAGCAGTGAATAGCTACATGCTAATACTGACTAGCTAAGAGATAAATCAGGCTATGAACTATATAAATAGACCTAAGCAACTGAGGGCCGAGTTTTGCCACTGCAAGCACCACTCACATTTTCTTCAGGAAATGTACATTCTAGTTAGTGGGTGCTTGCCGAAGGCAAAGCATCACTATTACTATGCTACACTACTTATTACTATTATTATTATTCTTCTTCTTCTTATTATTCTTCCGTACAAAATTCGGCGCGTAACTAGTCCCGCAGTTTTTGTCACAGACCCGCAAAGAGAGGTGTCAAATCGTGCGGCCTATTCGGGAATGGTGTGCTATGACTTTTATAAGCGATCGGGCGTACGATGTTCGCACACCGGGCGAAATATCGCCCGAAAAAATCGCATAGACAATGCATTGCGGCCAACTTTGACGGATCGTAGCTCCGAGAGAGAATTTCGCAGAAACATGTGAATCACCACATTTGGAGAGGCTATCAGGCTGTGCGAGAACATACCCCGCAGTGGGGTATAAGTTGTACCCCTGGGGCGCAAGAGCCCCCCAAAGTTGCCCCATAGACATACTATGGTGAGGGGTTGCCCATGAAACACTGCGTTTTTCCTACTATGGTACTTTACCTAGGAGTTTTTTGCATTGAACATAACTCTGGATCACAATGTCATAGAGACATGGGGGTGGGCTCATTTTACTCAGGCAACCAATCAGTCTGTCAGGATCATTGTGAAGCAGTCAAGCCACGCCCTAGCAACCATTTACGGCCCCTTAGTAACAAGCTCCATAGACTTCAATTGAAAAAGATCAAATTAATATCTTTGGATAGAAGTGTCATAGAAACATGAGGGTGGGCTCGTATGACTCGGGGCAGCAAACAACCAATCACTAATCACCTTCAAGACTACATAGCCACGCCCTAGCAACCATTTAGAGCACCCTAGCAACACAAAGCATAGAAAGATATCTTCAAATCTGAATATCATAAAGGCATGGGGGTTGGTTTATATCATTCATACTGGCAAGCAGCCTTTGCAGTATCATCATTCCCAGCTGCCATGCCACTCCCTAGCAACCAAACAGAGTACCCTAGCAACCGTTTTGCAAGACCTATCTCTCTGCATCAAAACATCGTACAGACATGGGGGTTGGCTTATATTGTCAAGCATCCTTTGGAGTATCATCATTGGGAGCTGGCAGGCCACTCCTTAGCAACCAAACAGAATACCCTAGCAACCATTTTGCAAGATCTATATCTCTGCATCAGAACAATGTACAGACATGGAGTTTGGCTTATACTGTCAAGCAGCCTTTGGAGTATCGTCATTGGGAGCTGTCAGGCACTCCCTAGCAACCAAACAGAGTACCCTAGCAACCGTTTTGCAAAACCTATATCTCTGAATCAGAACATCGTAAAGACATGGCGGTTGGCTCTTTTGACTCATGCTAGCAAACTGGAATTCCAACATGCTAGTAATGCTAGCAGTGAATAGCTACATGCTAATAGTGATTAGCTAAGAGATAAATCAGGCTATGAACTATATAAATAGCCTACACCTAAGCAACTGATGGCCGAATTTTGCCACTGCAAGCACCACTCACATTTTCTTCAGGAAATGTACATTCTAGTTAGTGGTGCTTGCCGAAGGCAAAGCATCACTATTACTATGCTATTGCTCCATACTATTATTCTTATTATTATTCTTTTCTTCTTCCGTACAAAATTTCGGCGCGTAACTAGTCCCCCGCAGTTTTTGTCACAGACCCGCAAAAGAGGTGTCAAATCGTGCGGCCTATTCGGGAATGGTGTGCTATGACTTTTATAAGCGATCGGGCGTACGATGTTCGCACACCGGGCGAAAATTCGGGCGAAAAATCGCATAGACAATGCATTGCGGCCAACTTTGACGGATCGTAGCTCCGAGAGAGAATTTCGCAGAAACATGTGAATCACCACATTTGGAGAGGCTATCAGGCTGTGCGAGAACATACCCCACAGTGGGGTATAAGTTGTACCCCTGGGGCGCAAGAGCCCCCCAAAGTTGCCCCATAGACATACTATGGTGAGGGATCGCCCATGAAACAGCGCGTTTTTTTTCCTACTATGGGACTTTACCTAGGAGTTTTGCATTGAACATAACTCTGGATCACAATGTCATAGAGACATGGGGGTGGGCTCATTTTACTCAGTCAACCAATCAGTCTGTCAGGATCATTGTGAAGCAGTCAAGCCACGCCCTAGCAACCATTTAGGGCCCCTTAGTAACAAGGTCCATAGACTTCCATTGAAAAAGATCAAATTAATATCTATGGATAGAAGTGTCATAGAAACATGAGGGTGGGCTCGTTTGACTCGGGGCAGCAAACAGCCAATCACGAATCAACTTCAAGACTTCATAGCCAAGCCCTAGCAACCATTTAGACCACCCTAGCAACCCAAAGCATAGAGGGATATCTTCAAATCTGAATATCATAAAGGCATGGGGGTTGGTTTATATCATTCATACTGGCAAGCAGCCTTTGGAGTATCATCATTTGGCAGCTGCCAGGCCACTCCCTAGCAACCAAACAGGGTACCCTAGCACCTAGTACCCTTTTTTTGCAAGACCTATCTCTCTGCATCAAAACATCGTAGAGACATGGGGGTTGGCTTATATTGTCAAGCATCCTTTGGAGTATCATCATTGGGAGCTGCCAGGCCACTCCCTAGCAACCAAACAGAGTACCCTAGCAACCATTTTGCAAGATCTATATCTCTGCATCAGAACAATGTACAGACATGGGGTTTGGCTTTATACTGTCAAGCAGCCTTTGGAGTATCTTCATTGGGAGCTGTCAGGCCACTCCCTAGCAACCAAACAGAGTACCATAGCAACAGTTTTGCAAGACCTATATCTCTGAATCAAAACATCGTAAAGACATGGCGGTTGGATCTTTTGACTCATGCTAGCAAACTGGAATTCCAACATGCTAGTCATGCTAGCAGTGAATAGCTACATGCTAATAGTGATTAGCTAAGACATAAATCAGGCTATGAACTCTATAAAAACACCTAAGCAACTGAGGGCCGAGTTTTTGCCACTGCAAGCACCACTCACATTTTCTTCAGGAAATGTACATTCTAGTTAGTGGTGCTTGCCGAAGGCAAAGCATCACTATTACTATGCTCACATACTTATTATTTATTCTTCTTTATTATTCTTATAGATTTCCGTACAAATTTCGGCGCGTAACTAGTCCCGCAGTTTTTGTCACAGACCCGCAAAAGAGGTGTCAAATCGTGCGGCCTATTCGGGAATGGTGTGCTATGACTTTTATAAGCGATCGGGCGTAAGATGTTCGCACGCCGGGCGAAATATCGCCCGAAAAAATCGCATAGACAATGCATTGCGGCCAACTTTGACAGATCGTATCTCCGAGAGAGAATTTCGCAGAAACATGTGAATCAACACATTTGGAGATGCTATCAGGCTGTGCGAGAACATACCCCGCAGTGGGGTATAAGTTGTACCCCTGGGGCGCAAGAGCCCCCCAAAATTGCCCCATAGACATACTATGGTGAGGGATCGCCCATGAAACAGCGCGTTTTTACCTACTATGGTACTTTACCTAGGAATTTTGCATTGAACATAACTCTGGATCACAATGTCATAGAGCCATGGGGGTGGGCTCATTTTACTCAGGCAACCAATCAGTCTATCAGGATCATTGTGAAGCAGTCAAGCCACGCCCTAGCAACCATTTAGGGCCCCTTAGTAACAAGCACCATAGACTTCCATTGAAAAAGATCAAATTTATATCTTTGGATAGAAGTCTCATAGAAACATGAGGGTGGGCTCGTTTGACTCGGGGCAGCAAACGACCAATCACGAATCACCTTTAAGACTTCATAGCCACGCCCTAGCAACCATTTAGAGTACCCTAGCAACCCAAAGCATAGAGGAATATCTACAAATCTGAATGTCATAAAGCCATAAGGGTTGGGTTTATATCATTCATACTGGCAAGCAGCCTTTGGAGTATCATCATTGGCAGCTGCCAGGCCACTCCCTAGCAACCAAACAGAGTACCCTAGCAACCGTTTTGCAAGACCTATATCTCTGCATCAGAAAACATCGTAGAGACATGGGGGTTGGTTTATATTGTCAAGCATCCTTTGGAGTATCATCATTGGGAGCTGCCAGGCCACTCCCTAGCAACCAAACAGAGTACCCTAGCAACCATTTTTTTGCAAGATCTATATCTCTGCATCAGAACAATGTACAGACATGGGGTTTGGCTTATATTGGCACGCAGCCTTTGGAGTATCATCATTGGGAGCTGCCAGGCCACTCCCTAGCAACCAAACAGAGTACCCTAGCAACTGTTTTGCAAGACCTATATCTCTGAATCAGAACTTCGTAAAGACATGGCGGTTGGCTCTTTTGACTCATGCTAGCAAACTGGAATTCCAACATGCTAGTCATGCTAGCAGTGAATAGCTACATGCTAATAGTGATTAGCTAAGACATAAATCAGGCTATGAACTCTATAAAAAGACCTAAGACCTAAGGGCCGAGTTTTGCCACTGCAAGCACCACTCACATTTTCTTCAGGAAATGTACATTCTAGTGTTACTATTACTATTCGCCCTGAAAAACTTTTGGCACGCTACTCCTCCTGCACTGATTGCCGTAGACCCATGAATTAGGTGTCAAATCGTGCGGCTTATTGAGGAGAGGTGTGCTATGACTTTTCTAAGCAATCGGATGTACGATGTTCGTACAGCGGGCGGAAAAAATAAAAAATGTGTGAAAAAAATATCCCATAGACTTAACATTGGAAAAATTATCTGACATCATATCTTTGGATCAGAAAGACATAGAGGCTTGGGAGTGGGCTCTTTTGACTCGTCCTATCAAGCAGTCCATATGTAGTGACATAACTACTTTATAGCCACGCCCTAGTAACCACTTTAAGCACCCTAGCAACTGTTTAACAACATTTAAAAGCTGTATCTCAGCAAAACAGCAATATAGAAACACTGGCTCTTGCTTTTTGTATTCAGGCTGGCAAATAGTCTTTAAATATCACCCCATATACTATATAGCCAAACCATAGGCAACCATTCACAGCACCCTAGCAACCATATAGCAATATAAACTACTTATATCTCGGCTCCACAACATCACACAGACATCATGGGTGGCTACAGGGCCGAGTTTTGCCACTGCAAGCACCACTCACATTTTCTTCAGGAAATGTACATTCTAGTTATTCTTATTATTCTTCCGTACAAAATTTCGGCGCGTAACTAGTCCCGCAGTTTTTGTCACAGACCCGCAAAAGAGGTGTCAAATCGTGCGGCCTATTCGGGAATGGTGTGCTATGACTTTTATAAGCGATCGGGCGTACGATGTTCGCACACCGGGCGAAATATCGCCCGAAAAATCGCATAGACAATGCATTGCGGCCAACTTTGACGGATCGTAGCTCCGAGAGAGAATTTCGCAGAAAAACATGTGAATCACCACATTTGGAGAGGCTATCAGGCTGTGCGAGAACATACACCGCAGTGGGGTATAAGTTGTACCCCTGGGGCGCAAGAGCCCCCCAAAGTTGCCCCATAGACATACTATGGTGAAGGATCGCCCATGAAACAGCGCGTTTTTCCTACTATGGTACTTTACCTAGGAGTTTTGCATTGAACATAACTCTGGATCACAATGTCATAGAGACATGGGGGTGGGCTCATTTTACTCAGGCAACCAATCAGTCTGTCAGGATCATTGTGAAGCAGTCAAGCCACGCCCTAGCAACCATTTACGGCCCCTTAGTAACAAGCTCCATAGACTTCAATTGAAAAAGATCAAATTAATATCTTTGGATAGAAGTGTCATAGAAACATGAGGGTGGGCTCGTTTGACTCGGGGCAGCAAACGACCAATCACGAATCACCTTCAAGACTTCATAGCAACGCCCTAGCAACCATTTAGACCAGCCTAGCAACCCAAAGCATACAGGGATATCTTCCAATCTGAATGTCATAAAGCCATAAGGGGTTGGTTTATATATCATTCATACTGGCAAGCAGCCTTTGGAGTATCATAATTGGCACCTGCCAGGCCACTCCCTAGCAACCAAACAGAGTACCCTAGCAACCGTTTTTTCAAGATCTATATCTCTGCATCAGAACATCGTACAGACATGAGGGTTGGTTTACATTGGCAAGCAGCCTTTGGAGAATCATCACTGGCAGCTGTCAGGCCACTCCCTAGCATCCAAACAGAGTACCCTAGCAACCATTTTTGAAGATCTATATCTCTGCATCAGAACATCGTACAGACATGGGGGTTGGTTTATATTGGCAAGCAGCCTTTGGAGTATCATCATTGGCAGATGCCAGGCCCACTCCCTAGCAACCAAACAGAGTACCCTAGCAACCATTTAGTAAGTATTATATCTCTACAACCGAAAATCGTACAGACATGGGGGTTGGTTTATATTGGCAAGCAGCCTTGTGAGTATCATCATTGGCAGATGCCAAGCCACTCCCTAGCAACCAAAGAGAGTACCCTAGCAACCGTTTTGCAAGACATATAAGCATGAATCAGAACATCGTACAAACATGGCGGTTGGCTTTTTTGACTCATGCTAGCAAACTGGAATTCCAACATGCTAGTCATGCTAGCAGTGAATAGCTACATGCTAATAGTGATTAGCTAAGTGCTCAAATTGGCTAACAACATGCTAAGAACTCTATATAAACTACATAGTGACCATCTGTGACAACTACCAACCACCTAGTAACAGCATAGCAACTACCCCGCTTAGGTTACCATAGCAACCGCCTAGCAACCACCCAGAGCACCCTAGCAACCGCCTAGCAACACATTAGCAACCACCCAAAGTACCTTGGCAACCGCCTAGCAACCCTAGCAACCCACCCAGGTTACCATAGCAACATCCTAGCAACCACCCAGAACACCCTAGCAACCGCCTAGCAACATCTTAGCAACCACCCCAAAATACCTTAGCAACTGCCTAGCAACCACCCAGGTTACCATAGCAACCGCCTAGCAACCACCTAGCAACCACCCAGAACACCCTAGCAACCGCCTATCAACACCTTAGCAACCACCCCAAGTACCTTAGCAACTGCCTAGCAACCACCCAAGGTTACACCCTAGCAACCTGCCTAGCAACCACCCAGCAACACCCTAGCAACCGCCTAGCAACACCTTAGCAACCACCCCAAGTACCCCAACTAGCCTAGCAACCCCCCCCAAGTACCTTAGCAACCGCCTAGCAACCACCCAGAACACCCTAGCAACCGCTTAGCAACACCTTAGCAACCACCCCAAGTACCTTAGCAACTGCCTAGCAACCGCCTAGCAACCACCCAGAACACCCTAGCAACCGCCTAGCAACCACCCCAAGTACCTTAGCAACTTCCTAGCAACCACCCCGGTTACCATAGCAACCACCTAACAACCACTCAGAACACCCTAGCAACCGCCTAGCAACACCTTAGCAACCACCCCAAGTAACCTAGCAACCACATAGCAACACCCTAGCAACCACAGAGCAACACCCTAGCAACCACCCTTGGTACCCTAGCAACGGCCCTAGCAACCATCGTGGGGACCCTAGCAACCACCCGAAATAACCTAGCAACCACATAGCAACACCCTAGCAACCACCTTGGGTACCCTAGCAACCGCTCTAACAACCGCCTAGAAACACCTTAGCAACCGAGCGCCGAGTTTTGCCACTGCA
>NC_056611.1:2657819-2681379 GCF_018340385.1 Cyprinus carpio
ATCTAAAATGATCTTTAAGGATATGATTTTTGAGAGGAGAACCTTTTTCTTTTGCTCGCTCTTTGTGCTTGCACTGCAGATGAATCGCACAGATAAACTTCCCACAGCATGTCTGATGGGCCATTCCACCAACTCATGCCCAACCCCGAATAAATATCACACATACTGTATACACAGAATTTACAGTATTTAGCTAGGCTAGTCACGCAGTCATAATCTGTAATTTCTTACGTAGATCCTTGGGGAACTGTTGGGGAAGAACATCTGATGTGTAACATTATATTAGATCCTTGCAGTAGGTCTTAATATATAGGACACCTTTCTCATTAATGTTAATCTAACAATATAAAAAAATATTGCTGCTCTTGATTTAACTGCTTTTGTAGTTTGAATAATTTATTTTTTTAATGAACACACTAAAGTGATTTTTACATTTGATTGTTTTTCTTGAATACTTTTGTTAAGATGTAAAATGAAAAAAAGTAATGCACTATTTGTTTCTTATATTTGTTCTTTTAACATAAAATAAAAACATTTGTTCTTATTTATAAAAACAAACATAAAATAAAAATAGCTATATTGTGATTATTAATATAGTAATGATCATTAAGAAAAGAATAGAGGAAAAGATGCAACATAATGATAATAGAAAATTATTTGTCTGATTTTTGTTTTCTTAATTTATAAAAGAAAGTCTTGAAAGTCTGGTCAATTTGGTTATGGTCATATCATGTTTCAGTGGAAAACTGTTTAATAATGCTTAAAACTCTTATGAGTTGTGAGTGAATATGTTTGAACTAGCACAGAATCACTGTTTCACGGCTGATCACTGAAACGGCCAGCGATTCATTGAACGAGCCGTATAACATAAAATCTGCACTGGATATTAATATCCAAAGTATAGTGAAAACACTATTGATTAGCAGTAACAAGATCGGCAGTTTAAGACATTAGCTTGTGTAAGCACAAAAAACACAAGATACCTCTCTTTTCAATATGAATAAGGCTTTATTTAGATAAATCTAAGACATATAAACTAATCTAACACATAAGCACACACGCACTCACATTTCACACAAGTTGTAGGAGATAGAAAGTAATGAAAGAATGAGTTTAAGAGAATTAAAATGTGAAATAACAAACCCACACAAATACTTGAAATGTCATAGACATGAACAACCATCAATCACTTAATTAACCCTCGCACTGAGTTCCTCAATGAGGTTAAATTATATTATATACACCAGTTTAGCTCAATCTGGAGGTGTGTTACTTGTGTTGCCTGTGTAAAGGGGGTTCACTTTGTTGTCGTCAAAAAGGGGGTTTCCTGAGGTTGCTGATTGGCTGGAAGTTCAGTAGTCGTTGAAGTGATGTCTTGGGAAGCCCGTGGTTGGGCGTAGTTTGACGATGTGGAGTTGTGGGCTGGTTGAAGTTTCAGACGGCACTTGAGGTCAGACTCGGAGACAGCGTTACAAAACTTAACTCAGAACACGATCTCTCAAACGGAAAAGAAAATAAACTAAGTAAAGAATAGAAGTAAAGTTTGATGAGACTAGGTGGTGTTTCTTCTCATTGTGGCTAAGTAGCAGCAGGCGTGCAGGCCGAAGCCACGCTGGAACGGCGCTCAAAGAAAACTAAAAGTGATGACTAAAAGCAAAAGCTAAGAGCCGGCATGACTAAAAGCAAAAGCTAAAAGCAAAATTTGATGGTGTCCTGAGTATTTAAACTGGCCTTTCGGCCACACCTCAAATGTTGTCTTGACCAGTTAGATATTGTCTTTGCTCGGGGTGTTGCGATGTTCCTAACTGCCCGTTCATAAATCATATGTTATCTTATCGATCATGTGGTCCGAATTTCCTGCTCTTGCAGGGTATAATTTGCTGGACATGATTCCTATAACAAGAATATGATACATTTGACAAATACTTGATTGTCAGAAACATTTCCAGCTAGGAAGATTCAAACACACAACATACTAAACAAGAATAGGAATCCTTAAGCTATTCAATAGTTATTAAAAAGACATACACAATAAGTGGATTAAAAAACATGATAGTCAAATGTGTGGGTTTCATATATGATATGGAGTCTTTTGGAGCTCATTTGGAGTTCATTTTGGTGCATCTACATCTGTAAAAGGACAGTTTTCTATGTCATTCTTTGACAAAGGACCTTCTATGGTTAAAAGGTCCCCTTAGGAATTTCAGTCTGGTTCTTTTCGAATTGGGATGTTCTTTTGTTCTAATGTTGAAAGCTATTCAAGCTGCTAGTTCGTGGACTTGCTTCCGACTTGTGGTGCTAGGAATTGATTTACAACATCCTGTGGTATTGAGCCTTTCTGTGAAATTCGGCTCTTCATGTTTCAACCATGCTCCCGATCGAATCTTTAATTTGTCTGGTTTGGGTCTGATACCCTACAATGTGTTACCTTAAATAACTATTTATACCTGATCTTAACCATAAAAATAACTTTTGATACTTTGATAGTCCGGCAGGGATTGTAGGTGGGGGGGGTGTGAATGTCCAGCGCAGCGCTCTCCATCCACCCTTAATATCAAGACCGAGTTGAGTCCCTTGAGCAAGGCACCGAACTGCTCCCTGAGCGCTGCAGCAAAAAATGACTGCCCACTGCTTTGTGTGTGGTGTGTGTGCTTACTTCTCACTGCTGTGTGCGTGCACAACTTGGATGGGTTAAATGCAGAGCACAAATTCCGAGTAATATCTTGAGTTCACTGTAAAACACATGTGAAATCTACAGTAATTTACTGTATACTAAATCACAGTAAAATACTGTAGATTCAGTCAAAATTGCGGCACTGTAATAAATACTGTGATTGTCACAGTAACCAGCAATGTCTTGTAGAAAATGACAGTAACTTCCAATGTATTGTAGAAAACACAATAACTAATCATGTTATGTAGAAAATCACAGTAATTACCAATGTATTTAATTACCCCCCCCCCCCCCCACTTTCCCCCATGCAACACTGAACTCTGAACACAGCTCCCACTAACACACTGGGACCTGCACCAGACACTTTGTACACCATTGTTCTACTCACTACCTCATTCAGCAGTTAACTGACCTCATTCAACTACCTCTTCTGTCAGTTTAAAAAAATAACTTCCACCACTAACATTATATCCACACTAATCAGACTGAATAAGCTCTTTTGCACTACAATCATTATATCTGCACTGTTTACTTCACTGGTTTGCACTCTATCTGCCATGTGCCATTGTGCTGCTTTACTTATCTTTCTTTTTACATGACCTATTTGTATATTTGTATAGTTGTACTTTATATTTTATTATCTGTATTTAATGTTCTACTGTTAGTGTTGTCTGTATGCACCAAGGGTCAAAAACTAAATCAAACACAAAACTACATAATAATTTACCCAACAAACAGAACAAAAAAAAATAAAACAAACACTACAAGACATTAAGAAAACATAAAATATTCATTAATAAAAGACATTTCTTTAACATCTAAGATTGTTTAATAAACAGATCTTTAACTTGTCTATCAGGTTCATCTGCCCTCAGTGTTTAATAAAAGTATTGGTATAAATACTTAGTTCTTCAAGAATTTTGCATGCATATCTAAAATTTCTGTATTTTATCTAGTGACAATTTTGTCATGTTTGAATGTCTTTCATTTAATTTCACTTTAAATTATTCGCCTTACATCTTACTCTTATCAATTTCAACATCAGAACACCAGGACTCTCAGTGACTCAAACAGTTGTTAACCTGTGCAGCCATACAAGGGCAAAACACTGTAACTACACCAACACTTAAAATAATAATAATAATAAAAAAAAAAAATCCAAGTGAGTGTATTTTATACCGTCTGCAACCTTTGATGTTGTGGTCTAAAACTAATTGAGATAAATTTTCTGTATATCTGTTAAATAATCAAGACCTACCACCTACTTTGTGTGAATGGAAATTGAAATTCCCTTTGATGCCAGATGATTCCTGCAGTGATTAAAAAAGTAGAAAGAATTGTCAGCACTGATGACTAAATAATATTAATTTATTGTCTGATTGATTAAATCATATACAATAGTTTAGTTTATTTGTTAACAGGGACAATGCACATTAATGAGCATAACTGTAAATGTGCCAGAATTAGCCAAAAAGGCTATTTTTCATCTGTAGACCCTTGACAGAATGTTAAAAGGTCACCCAGTTCTGTCATACGGTGGCCTGGTAGTGCACAACACACTGACATTAAAAAAGCAAACAAGCTCACAACACAACGACATTAAGCCACAACACAACGGAAATGCTCCCGACCACTAGTGGGCAATGTTGACAGTTAAACACCAATATCCTCGAGATGCCACTAGAAATTCTCAAAGGATTAATATGTGTAAGTTAATATGTGTAATCGGTTTTTAAATGAACAACGTGTTTTTATTGAATGTTTTGATATCCTGATAATGTATCGATTCATGAATCGAGCAGAAAATAAAGCAATAATATTATTTTGCTCTTGTACACAATGGACTCTATGCACATTGCTCTTTTCGTAGAGCTTTCAAAATGACAAGAGGAGAAGATGATTTTTCATTTTACAAGAACTTCACCGGATTATTGTAAATAAATTTCATCGCACGGAGAAGGGCATTAAACATGTTACATCAACAAGTTCAGGATGAGTATTGTTCCATCGTCTTCTAGCAAATCTAGCTAATAAGGCTGGATAACACTGCTGCACCGATTTGATCAGCACTAAAATAGCAGGGCTAAGTTAGAGTCTAGCTTTAAACTCTGTCCACCTCAGCTTTTTATAACTCATAAGAGATAGTAGAAATAACAGCAGGGATCCCGGTAATCCACGTTTGCATCGGTGGCTCTGATAGGTGTTTGCTGTGACAGGAACTTCTTCACTTGATATGAAGTATTTTAAATACTGTTGACATTTTTAGATTGCCGTGTATTGTAATAAACCTTAAAGGCCCGTTCACACCATAACTATAAAGATAACGATATAGTTTTAAAAATCGTTCTCAGTAATAAAAAAAAAAATAAAAATAGCAGAGTCTGCACCACAAGCTATAATGATAAAGGCACAGAGAAATTATATGGTTGGAATCAACTTTTTTTTTTTTTTTTCAGCTGACGAACGATTAAATACATTGACAGCCAATCAGAACCCTGCTATAACGAGCTCGAGAATTTAAAGCAGCGGACAAGCCTGCGCTTAGAATAAACAAATTATATCGTTCGCTGGTGTGGACGCTAATATCGTTATGTTAATAGTTATCATTCTCTGTGTGAACGGGGCTTTAGTCTGACAGTTTCTGGCAGTTATTGAAATTTTTTAATTTTTTATTATCTGTAACCTAAAGCTTGAATTAATTGTTAACATTTAATATAGCAGTTTTCCCAGGGATCCCTAACACAAAACATGATGATGCTATTCAGTAAAAAGCAAAACAAGATCAGAAATGGTTAGGAGGGATAGGGACGTGTGTGTTCACAGTGTGTGTGTGTGCACTGCTGTGTGTGTGCACTTTGGATGGGTTAAATGCAGAGCACGAATTCTGAATATGGGTCACTATACTTGGCTGTATGTCATGTCACTTTCACTTTCACTTTGAAATATACTGATCTCTTTACATTCTATTGGCATGTTTGTATCATTATATAGAATAAAAAATATCCTCAAAAATTAATTTAAAAAAAATAAAAAATTAAAATGCAACTGAAAGGTAATTCAAAATGTATCTGAAATCAATTAACTATGTAACCCAATGTAATTATCTAATGAGCTGGCACAAACCATTGTTTTAAAGGACTCCCATCCATACTGTTGCAGCACTGTACTAGACAGCACACTATTTAGAACTGAGAATCAGTGCAGTTCCTCCTGTACAGATCTGCAATGAATAGAGCAGAGCTGGCACAAACCTAGAACAATGGTAAAATAATTATCAAATTATTTAATGTATGACATAATTAATAAACTTTGATTAATAACATTAACATGCCCCACTGGTATGCCTAGAGAGTCAAGCCAGGTCCTGTCAGTGGGATGGTGGTCCTGTTTTCAAGAGAGCGATCTGCCTGACCTATCAGTCCTCCAAGTGCTAGAAGTGTTATAGTGTTATATATGTTATTATTTCTCATGGACTTGAATTGATTTTACACCATTTTCTTCTCCATCTTTTCAAATTCATTTTATGTCCTTTGAGAACTTGTGCACTGAAAAATGCTGAAAAAAATCTCTTGAAATATGGTAAGAAACATATGCAATTTTATATTCATATGTGTGAGGAATTGTTTGACTTTTCTTTGGAGGACTTTTGCAGAACTGCTTGTGGTTTATCACTGTGTTCACTCTCGTGCTTCATAAGACACTGTTGTGTCCTTCATCATCATATTCTGTCCTAATAGAGTTATTTTGCTCCTGTAAGAGTCTCTGGTAACTTAAAAAAAGTCAGATTTTTAGTTTGTCCCTGTAACGGTGTAACTGCTACCAAACATCTACACATGAAAAGACACACATTGTGTTAAAGGAATCAGATATGCCTTTGTGCTGTATAATGTTTGAGCTTTTATAGTGAACTTCACTGCATACTGTACCATCTCCAGCGATGGTATATCATTTCATTAGGCTGCATTTTATAGTTTTTATTTTAATCTCTCTGCTGCCACCTGTTGACTTCTAGTAACAAGAGATAAAACAGCCAGTGTGGTTTTTGTTCAGCCGTACAAGACCTGTGTCACTGTGCTTGCTTTTGCACAAAAAATACATGAAATATAAAATATACAAACAATATAGTCTTCTGATGTCAGGCCTGATAGTTTCAGATACACCATACTCTTTGAATTATCTCTGGTGATTTCAGTTCGACCTTTGAAGGATTCAGAGTAGTCATAGCCACTGCTGTCACTAGAAACACGTCCCATCCACACAAGTGGTTTTCCAGCTTGTTGTCTGATCAAGTGCATGCTACAGCAGCCAAAGCTGAACCCGGATCCTCTACAGGACAGAGTCAGAGTTTCTCCAGGCTTTTTCTGAACTGTGCTTTCAGGGGACTCCATACTTTGACATTTTATGCCTAAAAATAAGATTGAAAAGACTGATTTAGTTGGCTTGAGAAAGCCAACTTACTTAAATCCGTCTTAAACTTTTTATTAAGTTGGCTTGAGAAAGCCAACTTACTGATGCTACTATTTAAACTTATTATTATTAAGTG
Source organism: Cyprinus carpio (assembly GCF_018340385.1). NCBI lineage: Eukaryota > Metazoa > Chordata > Actinopteri > Cypriniformes > Cyprinidae > Cyprinus > Cyprinus carpio. The sequence goes on from NC_056611.1 coordinate 2,665,037, forward strand.
GGCTTGAGAAAGCCAACTTAAAAAACCAAAATTAAAAATCAACAATCTAACCTTAAAAAGCAAAATGTACTCATCTAACAACCCAACATACTGTTATGCTTAAGTTTGGCTTGAGAAAGCCAACTTACTGATCTACTATTTAAACTTATTAAGTTGCTTGAGAAAGCCAACTTACTGATCTACTATTTAAACTTATTATTATTAAGTTGGCTTGAGAAAGCCAACTTACTGATATCCTATTTAAACTTATTATTATTATTATTATTATTCTTCTGAGACTAAAATTATCAACTCTAACTCCTCCTAGAGCTTTAACTCTACAGACTCCAAACTCAGCCCAGCTCTTCAGACTGATCTCGCCGGGTGTGCTATATCTTTTCTAACTGATCAGGTGGTATGTTTTCATAAAAATGAAGATTAAAAATCATAAAAATCCCATAGACTTTCATTAACGAAAATGTTCAGAGTGAGCCAAGCTCCAACTGTCAAAATTCAAATCTAAACAAACTGAAGCCCATTATACTCAATCAAGCTTCGCTTCTATGTACTATTTCTAATCCATTTAAACTCATTCAAACTCATCTACCTAATATTTCTAATCTATCTATCTATCTATCTATCTATCTATCTATCTATATATCTATCTATCTATCTATCTATCTATCTATCTATCTAATCTATCATCTGGCTATTTCTATCTATTTTCTATCTATCTATCTATCTATCTATCTATCTATCTATCTATCTATCTATCTATCTATCTATCATCTGGCTATTTCTATCTATCTATCTATCTATCTATCTATCTATCTATCTATCTATCTATCATCTGACTATTTCTATTTATCTATCTTAATCATGCTAGCAACATGCTAGTCACTTGCTAATCATGCTTACAACATGCTAGAAACAGGCTAGTCACTCGCTAATCATGCTAAAAACACATGCTAGTCACTTGCTAATCATGCTAAAAACATGCTAGCGACATGCTAGTCACTTGCTAATAATGCTAGAAACATGCTAGCGACATGCTAGTCCACTTGCTAATCATGCTAGAAACATGCTAGCGACATGCTAGTCACTTGCTAATCATGCTAGTGACATGCTATTCACTTGTTAATCATGCTAAAAACATGCTAGTCACTTGCTAATCATGCTAGAAACATGCTAGCGACATGCTAGCAACTTGCTAATCATGCTAGTGACATGCTATTCACTTGCTAATCATGCTAGAAACAAGCTAGCGACATGCTAGTCACTCGCTAATCATGCTAAAAATATGCTAGCGACATGCTAGTCGCCACTCGCTAATCATGCTAAAAACATGCTAGCGACATGCTAGTCAATCGCTAATCATGCTAAAAACATGCTAGGCGACATGCTAGTCAATCGCTAATCATGCTAAAAACATGCTAGCGACATGCTAGTCACTCGCTAATCATGCTAAAAACATGCTAGCGACATGCTAGTCACTCGCTAATCATGCTAAAAACGTGCTAGTCACTTGCTAATCATGCTAGAAACATGCTAGCGACATGCTAATCAAATGCTAATCATGCTAGCGACATGCTAGTCACTTGCTAATCATGCTAGAAACATGCTAGCGACATGCTAGTCACTTGCTAATCATGCTAGAAACATGCTAGCGACATGCTAGCAACTTGCTAATCATGCTAGTGATATGCTAGTCACTTGCTAATCATGCTAAAACATGCTAGCGACATGCTAGTCACTCGCTAATCATGCTAAAAACATGCTAGCGACATGCTAGTAACTTGCTAATCATGCTAGTGACATGCTAGTCACCTGCTAATCATGCTAGAAACATGCTAGCGACATGCTAGTCACACGGTAATCATGCTAAAAACATGCTAGTCACTTGCTAATCATGCTAAAAACATGCTAGCGACATGCTAGTCACTTGCTAATCATGCTAGAAACATGCTAGAGACATGCTAGTCACTTTGTAATCATGCTAGAAACATGCTAGTAACTAGCTTATCATGCTAGAAACATGCTAGTAACTTTGTTAATCATGCTAATGACATGCTAGTCACTTGCTTTATTAAACTTCTTAAACTTCAAACTTTTTAAACTTTTCAAACTTTCTGTTCAGGCTTTCTCAAGCCAACTTAAAGTTTGTCTTGACGAACTTTTTTATCTAGTTATTATTAGTGGTGCTTGCCGAAGGCAAAGCATCACTTGTATTATCTCACATACTTATTCTTCTTCTTCTTCTTCTTCTTCTAGATCCGTACAAATTTCGGCGCGTAACTAGTCCCGCAGTTTTTGTCACAGACCCACAAAAGAGGTGTCAAATCGTGCGCCCTATTCGGGAATGGTGTGCTATGACTTTTATAAGCGATCGGGTGTACGATGTTCGTACACCGGGCGAAATATCACCCGAAAAATCGCATAGACAATGCATTGCGGCCAACTTTGACGGATCATAGCTCCGAGACAAAATTTCGCAGAAACATGTGAATCACCACATTTGGAGAGGCTATCAGGCTGTGCGAGAACATACCCCGCAGTGGGGTATAAGTTGTACCCCTGGGGCGCAAGAGCCCCCAAAAGTTGCCCCATAGACATACTATGGTGAGAGATCACCCATGAAACAGTGAGTTTTTCCTACTATAATACTTTACATAGGAGTTTTGCATTGAACATAACTCTGGATCACAATGTCATAGAGACATGTGGGTGGGCTCATTTTACTCAGCCAACCAATCAGACTCTCAGTGATAATTGTGAATCTATCAAGCACGTACGCCCTAGCAACCATTTAGGGGCCCCTTAGTAACAAGCTCCATAGACTTTCATTGAAAAAGATCAAATTAATATCTTTGGATAGAAGTGTCATAGAGACATGAGGGTGGGCTCGTTTGACACAGGGCAGCAAACGACCAATCACAAATCACCTTCAAGACTTCATAGCCACGCCCTAGCAACCATTTAGACCACCCTAGCAACCCAAAGCATAGAGGGATATCTTCAAATCTGAATATCATAAAGGCATGGGGTTGGTTTATATCATTCATACTGGAAAGCAGCCTTTGGAGATATCATCATTCCCAGCTGCCAAGCCACTCCCTAGCACCAACAGAGTACGCCTAGCAACCGTTTTGCAAGACCTATCTATCTGCATCAAAACATCGTAGAGACATGGGGGTTGGCTTATATTGTCAAGCATCCTTTGGAGTATCATCACTGGGAGCTGCAAGGCAACTCCCTAGCAACCAAACAGAGTACCCTAGCAACCGTTTTGCAAGATCTATATCTCTGCATCAGAACAATGTACAGACATGGGGTTTGCTTATACTGTGGCAAGCAGCCTTTGGAGTATCGTCATTGGGAGCTGTCAGGCCACGCACTAGCAACCAAACAGAGTACCCTAGCAACCGTTTTGCAAGACCTATATCTCTTAAATCAGAACATCGTAAAGTCCGACATGGCTGGTGGCTCTTTTGACTCATCTAGCAAACTGGAAAAAAAATTCCAACATGTAGTCATGGCTAACGGCCTTAATGGTGTCACATTTCCCCCACGATTTCAGTGTAATAGCTACATGCTAATGGTGATCAGCTAAGACTATAAATCAGAGCTTAGAACTGAGCATAAAAAGACCTAATCAACTGAGGGGCCGAGTTTTGCCACTGCAAGCACCACTCACATTTTCTTCAGGAAATGTACCCATTGCTAGTTAGTGGGGGGGGGGGGGTGAATTGCCGAAGGCAAAGCATCACTATTACTTTTGGCGCACTTATTATTATTATTATTATTATTATTCTTCTTCTTCCGTACAAAGTTTGGCGCGTAACTAGTCCCGCAGTTTTTGTCACAGACCCGCAAAAGAGGTGTCAAATTGTGCGGCCTGTTCGGGAATGGTGTGCTATGACTTTTATAAGCGATCGGAGGCCTGTACGATGTTCGTACAACGGGCGAAATATCGCCCGAAAAATCGCCTAGACAATGCATTGCGGCCAACTTTGACGGATCGTTGCTCGGAGAGAGAAAATTTCGCAGAAAACATGTGAATCACCACATTTGAAGAGGCTATCAGGCTTTGAGCGGAGACATACCCCGCAGTGGGGTAATAAGTTGTACCCCTGGGGCGCAGTGCCCCCCAAATTTGCCCATAGACATACTATGGTGAGAGATCGCCCATGAAACAGCGCGTTTTTCCTACTATGGTACTTTACCTAGGAGTTTTGCCATTGAACATAACTCGGATCACAATGTCCATAGAGACATGGGGGTGGGCTCATTTTACTCAGACAACCAATCAGTCTATCAGATCATTGTGAAGCAGTCCAAGCCACTCCCTAGCAACCATTTAGGGCCCCTTAGTAACAAGCTCCATAGACTTTCCATTGAAAAAGAAGATAAAAATAATATCTTTGGATAGAAGTGTCATAGAAACATGAGTGGCGGGCTCGTTTGACTCGGGGTAGCAAACGGCCAATCACGATTCACATTCAAGACTTCATAGCCACGGCCCTAGCAACCATTAAGAGCACCTTAGCAACCCAAAAGCATAGAGGGATATCTTCAAAATCTGAATATCATAAAGTGCATAGGGGTTGTTTATGTCATTCATACAGTCAAGCAGCCTTTGGAGTATCATCATTGGCAGCTGCAGGCCACTCCCTAGCAAACCAAACAGAGTACCCTAGCAACCATTTTTTCAAAGATCTATATCTCTGCATCAAGAACATCGTACAGACATGGGGGTTGTTTTATAATTGGCAAGCAGCCTTTGAGTATCATCATTGGCAGATGCCAAGCACTCCCTAGCATAACAAAACAGAGTACGCCTAGCCAAACCGTTTTGGCAAGACCTAGTAGCTCTGCATCAGAACATCGTACAGACATGGGGGTTTGTTTTGCATTGGCAAGCATCCTTTGGAGAATCCATCACTGGCAGCTGTCAGGCACTCCACTAGCCAACCAAACCAGAGTACCCTAGCAACCATTTAGTAAGTATTATATCATTTACAACCGAAAATCGTACAGACATGTTTGGTTTGGTTTATATTGTGGCAAGCAGCCTTTCAGTATCATCATGACAGATGCCAAGGAAAGCCACCTACCCTAGCAACCAAAACAGAGGTACCATCGCAACCGTTTTTTCAAGATCTATATCTTGTGCATCAGAAACATCTTCCAGGGACATGGGTTTGGCTTTTTTGACTCTATGCTAGCAAACTGGATTCCAACTTGCTAGTCTATGCTAGCCGTGAATAGCTACCTGCTAATAGTGATTACGCTAAGGTGCTCAAATTGGCTAACAACATGCTATAACTCTATATAAAACTTCATCAGACATTGTGACAATACAACCACTAGTACAGCATAGCAACACCACCGAGTTACCATAGCAACGCCTCCTCGCTACACAAGAGCACACCGCCTAACGCCCACAGGCAAACAGCACCCTAGCAACCGCCTATCAACACATTGTGCCAACCACTTTAAACTGCCTTAGCAACGCCCCCAACCGCCTAGGAACCACCCACGTTACCATAGCAACATCCTAGCAAACCACCCACGGAAAACACCCTAGCAAACCACCTAGCAACATCTTAGCAACCACCCCAAATAGCTTAGAACTGCCTAGCACCCATCACCAGTGTTACGCCATAGCAATCGCCTATCAACCACCTAGCAACACCTTCGCAACCACGCCCAAGTACCTTAGCAAATGCCTCGCAAACACGCTAGCAACCACTCCCAGAACACCCTAGCAAACGTACAGCCAACACCCTCGCAACCACCCCGAGTACCTTAGCAACTGCCTAGCAACCCACCCAGGTTACCATAGCAACCACCTAGCAACCACTCAGAACACCCTAGCACCCCGCCCTAGCAACACCTTAGCACCAACCCAAGACTACCTAGCACCACCTAGCAAACACCTTAGCAACCACAACCAAGGACCTTAGCAAATGCCTTAGCAACCACCTACTACCACAACACCCAGAACACCCTAGCAAACGCATAGCAACACCTTGAGCAACCACTGCCAATACCTTCAGAAAACTGCCCTAGCAACCCGCCTAGCAACCACCCAGTTTCCCCAGTGGAGCAACATCCCTAGCAACCACCAGAACACCCTTCGCAACCGCCTAGCAAATATTCTTAGCACACACCCCAATACCTTTGCAACTGACTGCCATAGCAACCACCCAGGTTCCAATATAGCAACCTAGCAACCACCTAACAACACCTCACCAAAAGTAACCTCAAGTCACCTATCAAACACACATAGGCACACACCTAGCAACCCCCCCCGTTACCCTAGCAACATCCTGGTACCCTAGCGACGGCCCTAGCAACCATCCTGGGGACCCCTATCAACCACACCCCCCCCAAAAAGTACACCAGCAACCACAAAGCACCACCCTTAAGCATCCACCCTGGGTACCCTAGCAATCCTCCCTAGCAAACGCCTAAGAAACACCTTACAACCGAGCTCCGAGTTTGTTGCACAAGCAAGCAAAACCTCCCCCAAAACTGTTTTCCCAAACCCATTTTCTTTTCCTCAGGAAATGGGACATTCTATTTATGGTGGCTTGCCTACGAAGCAACGCATCACCTATTACAAGGCTCATATTATTATTAGTGGTGCTTGCCGAAGGCAAAAGCAATCAACTATTACTAATAGCTCCATACTTAATTATTCTTATTCTTATTCTTTCTTTTTCTCCCGGCCGAAACTTCGGGGGGGCGGGCGTAACTAGTCCCCCCCATGCAAGTTTTTGTCACAGACCCGCAAAAGAGGGTTGTGCAAATCGTGCGGCGCTATTCGGGAAATGGTGTGCTATGACTCTTTATAAGCGATCGGGTACGTTTTCGGCACCCCGGGCGAAATGTCGCCGCGAAAACTCATCATAAGAGACAAGGCATGCGGCCACTTTGTTTTACCGGATCGTACTCGAGAGGAATTTGGCAGAGAAACATGTGAATCACCACATTTGGAGAGGCTACCGGGGCTTGCGAAATAACCCACAGTGGGGTATAATTTGTACCCCTGGGGCGCAAGAGCCCCCCAGTTGCCCCATAGCATACTGTGGTGAGGGAGCTCCCATGAAACAGCGCGTTTTTTCCTACTATGGTACTTTACCTGGGAGTTTTGCATTGAACATAACGGTGGATCACAATGTCTAGAGAACATGGGTGTGGGCCCTCATTTTACTCGCCAACCAATCATTCGTTCAGGACATTGTGAGCAGTCAGCCACCGCCCTATCACCATTTAGGGCCCCTTATTAACAAGCTCCCTATACTTCCATTGAAAAGATCAAATTAAATATCTTTGGATAGGAGTGTCATAGAACCATTAGGTGGGCTCCGTTTGACCGGGGCAACAAACGCCCAATCCGTAATCCCTTCACGACTTCATACCACGCCCTAGCAACCATTTAGACCACCCTAGCAACCCAAAGCATAGAGGTATATCTTCAAATCTGTTATGTCAGAAACCATAAGGGTTGGTTTCGATCATTCATACGGGCAAGCAGCTTTGGAGTTACATTGGCAGGCTAGGGCCACTCCATGCAACCAAACAGAGTACCCTAGCAACCGTTTTGCAAGACCTACATCTCTGCATCAAACATCGTAAGACTGGGGGTTGGTTTACATTGGCACGCAAAGGGGCCCCCTTTGGGAATATCACTGGCAGCTGTCAGGCACTCACTAGCAAACCAACAGAGTCCCTAGAGCAACATTTAGTAAGTATTATATCTTTACAACGAAAACGTACAGAATGGGGGTTGGTTTATATTGGCAAGCAGCCTTTGGGTATCATCATGGACGATGCCAAGCCACTCCTAGCAACCAAACAGAGTAGTACCTAGCAACCATTTAGTAAGTTTATATCTTTCAACCGAAACGACCAGACATGGGGGTTGGTTATATGGCAAGAGCCTTTGAGCATCTTTGCGTTGCCAATCCACCATAGAAAACCAAAAGGAGTACCTAGAAACCGTCTTGCAAAGAACATATCTCTGAATCAGAACATCTAGAAATAAGGGGTGGCTTTTTTGGACTATGCTAGCCAACGCAATTCCAAATGTTAGTCTGCTATCAGTGAATAGACATGTAATAGTTATAGTAGTGCGCAAATGGCTAAACATTTATTACTCATAAATTATAGTCCATTGTGAAAATACCAACTCGTCAAGCATAGCTACCGGTCCTCGCCCACTAGTATGCAAACAGAGCACCTAGCAAGATAGCAAAATATGTTAAACCCCTACGTTACTTCGTCATGCTCATGTCAACTTTCCTTTGAACAAGTAATTGTTTCCTTTAGGTCCAGGATTACTACACAGTGCACATTTTTGCGTTTCGTGTGGTTCCCCCTGTAGTTGTGTAGATGAGCCCGTGCCCTCATTCGAGGCAGCTGCTAGGCTGGTCTTCTGCAGATGCGCTCATTCTCTCCCTCTCGCCACGTATCTGCGTTCCGGTAGCTCTCCATCTTCCCTCCACGGGCAGCCACGTTTAGCCATACTAGCCAGGCCGACCGACAACTCTGCTCCTCGCACTGCGGCGCTCAGGCGGCCCACGTGCTCATCGGGGTCACACCAGAATCACCGTACGCCGGGCGCGACGCCACGCACCGCGCTGGTGGCCTAGCAAGGGCCCCGCAGGATAGCAAACCGACCAGAACACTGTAGGTAACGCGTCACCTAGAACCAACCTGGAGCAACACCACCCAGCGTTAAAATCGCCACCCCAGAGTACCTTAGTAACCGTCAATGTAGAAATACGGACCGTTTACCCATAGAAGCAACCGAGCGCTGTAGAAACAAACCGCCTGTGAGCAACACAACTAGCAAACATCCATCATTGAGCAAGCGGCCGACACGACACTCATGCGAGTAGCAGTACTGGTTTTCTGAACGACTGCACTAAAGGCACCACTCACTTTTCTTCCAGGAAATTACATTCTAGTTATGTATTAGTGGTGCTTGCCGGAGAGCAAAGCAAATCACTTGTATTACGTATCACATATCTTAATTATGTCCTTCTTATTATTATTCTTCGTGCAAAAATTTAGGCGGCGTAACTAGCCCGCAGTTTTTGTCTACAGGACCCGCAAAAGAGGTGTGCACACATCGTGAGCCTATTCAGGGAATGGTGTGCTATGACTTTTATAAGCAGAGTCTTTTCGCGGCGGTGCGTTACGATCTGTTCGCACAGCGGGCGAAATAGTCGCCCGAAAATCGCATAGACAATGCATTGACGGCCAAATCTGTCGACGGCCTCATAGCTCGGAGAGAGGAAGTTCGGCAGAAGAGAAACATGTGAATCACCACATTTGGCGGAGGCTATCTAGGCTGTGCTGAGGGAGAACAATACCTCACAGGGAGGGTATAAGTGTACCCCTGGGCGCAAGCGCCCCCCAAACTGCCCCAAGACAACATGGTGAGGGGATCGCCCAGAAACAGCGCGTTTTCCTACTATGGTATATTTACGTAGAGTTTTGCATTGGAACATAACCTCTGGATCAGCACTTAAGGCATATGTAGCGGATCATGGGGGTGCGCTCATTTACTCAGACAACCAATCAGTCTCTCAGGATTATGGAGCAGTCAAGCCATCTTTTGATTTTGTTTGTTAGCAAACATTTAGGGCCCCTTAGTAACAAGCTCAATAGATTCCATGAAAAAGCATCAAATTCATATTTTTTGGAAAGGAGGTGTATAGAAAACATGAGGGTGGCCGTTTGATTTCGGGGCAGCAAAAGACCAAGCAGGATTCCCTTCAAGACTTCATAGCCCGCCCTGCAACCATTTAGAGCACCCTAGCAACCCAAAGATAGAGGGATATCTTTAAATCGGAGAATGTCATAAAGCCATAAGTTGGTTTCTACCTTCATACTGGAAGGCAGCCTTGGAGTATTACATTGGCAGCTGCCAGGCCACTCCATAGCAACCAAACAGAGTAACTAGCAACCGTTGCAAGACCTATATCTCTGCTCAGAGCATCGTACAGACATCGGGGTTGGTTTATATTGTCAAGCAGGCCCCCACAGCCCCGCCTTTGCAGTAATCATCATTGGCAGCGGTCAGGCACTCCCTAGCAACCAACAGAGTACCCTAGCAAATCCGTTTTTGCATGACCTATATCTCTTGCATCAGAACATCGTAACAGACATGGCGGTTGGCTCTTTTGACTCAGCTAGCTAACTGAATTTCCAACATGCCGTCATGCTAGCAGTGAATAGCTACATGCTAATAGTTATTAGCTAAGAGATAAATCAGGCTCTGACTCTATAAAAACCGAAGCCCCAAAAAACACAAAAACCAAGGCCGAGTTTTGCCACGGCAAGCACCACCTCACAGTTTTCTTCATAGAAATGTAACATTCTAGTGTTACTATTACTATTCTACCTGAAAAACTTCAAATTGGCTTCGCTACTTCCTACTGCATTTTCAGTGTTAACGTAGACCCAGTGACGCAATTGGTATCTGGTAAGATACGCTGCGGCTTGATTGGGAGAGGTGTGCTACTGACGTTTCTACATCATCAATACTAGAATTCCGTACAGCGAGCGAAAAAATTTGTGAATATCCCATAGACTTACACCAGATGGAAAAATAATGAGTGTACTGACATCATATCTTTGGATCTAGAAAGCACATCTTAGCAACCACTCCAGTGTACTCTTTTGCCAACCTGCCTAGAAGACGCCTAGTCAACCGACCAGGTTACCCTAGCAACTTCTAGCGTCAAGTTACTACCACAGTAACCACTATAAGCAAACCCCTCTACTGCAAACCATCCGCAGCGTATCCTCAGCAACTGCAAGCACCATACCAACACCCTTTGTTTCATGCAAAGTACGTTTCGCTAGTCTTATTATGAGCACCGTAACTGTTCTTTAAATATTAACCTAGATACTATACAGCAACACCATTCCAGTCATTTCACTAGCTGACGATGCCATAACAGCCAATAGCGGGAGCCTACCGACCATCCGGCTGTGCATGACTTTTCAAGCAGGTACGTACGATGGTCGCTACGCGGAGACGAGATTTTCGCACTCAAGCATCGCACTCACATTTTCATTCAGGCCATGTACTTCTCGGATCGTAGTTACCGGAGAGAATTCGCCCTGAAAAACTTTGTGCTTCGCTACATCTGGAGCCCTGAAAATGAAGGTCCAAATGATGAACAGTACCTATCAACACGTGCGGCTTAGGGTATAAAGGTGTAACCCCTGTGGCTCATAAGAAACCCAAGAGTTACTCATAGACATACGACGGCTAGCGAAATGAAACCGCGTGAACATCCTAGCAATGGACTTTCCATTATGCTTAGTTTTCTGCACCTACATATCTTTGAATCAGAATGACATAGAGACCTTGGAGTGGCCTCATTTGACAGTCAGCAGTAACGCTTGCGTTCGATAGATAGTCCCATAGCAACACCGTAGCAAAGCCCCCCAAGCCACGCCCTAAGCAACCACTTGAAGCACCCTAGCCAACTGTTTAACATATACGTTACCATTGAAGCAGTATCGCCTGAATAACACCGGATAGAAGTGTCCTCTAGCAACTGTTCGTGGGTCTCGTTTGACTCTGGGCAGGCAAACGACCCCCAAGTATCAACCTCATAGACGTCAGACGCCACACCATAGCACCCAACGCCAGTAGGGTCAACCACAGTTAAGTCACCCTAGAAACGCAATAAAGCATGCGCCAGTTACTTCCCATCAGACATCATCCTAGGCTCATGGGGACAGTTTTTGGCCACCTGCAGTCACCACTCGCATTTAGATCAGAAATGTACAGCCTAGTGTTACTTACTATGCGCCCAGCAACGCCCTTAGGCAAACCGAGTACCCCCAGCAACCGTTTGTGCGTACCTACCCATCCATTGGTGTCAAACATCGTAGCGGCATATTGAGGAGAGGTGTGGCTTATATTGTCAAGCTAGCAATCGGAGTACGATCATTGGTACAGCCAGGCACAAAAAATGAGCAAAATACCCCGAGACTACTCCTAGCAAAAATTATGCAAGAACCTATCTCTCTCTTTGGATCAACAGACTAGAGACATGTGGGGTTGGCTCTATAACAACGGCCTAGACAAGCTCCTGGATTAAGTGACATATTACTGCATTAGCCAGCTTCCCTCCTAACCGACCAAAGAGCAGACCCTAGCAACAGTTTTGACCAAGACTAGCAAGCCTAGTCCATCAGAAAATAACAATATAGAACATGTGCTTTTGTCCTTTTGGATTCAGACTTGCTAATGGTCTTCAAATCCATCACTGCTAACTATGCTACCCACCATATCTACATGCTATAGTGATAGCTAAGCATATCCATATAATTACTTATATGAACTCCCACAAAACACGTAAGCGAAACTGAGGGCCGAGTTTTTTGCCACTGCAAGCACACACTCCATTTTCTTCAGGAAATGTACATTCTCGTTCTTCTTAGTCTGGCTTCGTATAGATTCCGTACCGCAAACTTCGGCGCGTAACTAGTCCCGCAGTTTTTGATCACAGACCCGCAAAAGACGGTGTCAAATCGTGCGGCCTATTACGGGAATGGTGTGCTATGACTTTTATAAGCGATCGGGCGTACGATGTTCGTACAACGGGCGAAATGCTCGCCCGCGAAAATCGCATAGACAATGCATTGCGGCCAACTTTGACGAAATCGTAGCTCCGAGAGAGAATTTCGCAGAAACATGTTGAATCACCACATTTGGAGAGGCTATCAGGCTTGTGCGAGAACATACCCCGCAGTGGGGTATAAGTTGTACCCCTGGGGCGCAAGAGCCCCCCAAAATTGTTTGCCCATAGACATACTATGGTGAGGGATCGCCCATGAAACAGCGCGTTTTTCCTACTATAGTACTTACCTAGGATTTTGCATTGAACATAACTCTGGATCACAATGTCATAGAGACATGGGGGTGTGCTCATTTTACTCAGCCAACCAATCAGTCTATCAGGGTCATTGTGAAGCAGTCAAGCCACGCCCTAGCAACTATTTAGGGCCCCTTAGTAACAACCTCCATAGACTTCCATTGAAACAGATCAAATTAATATCTTTTGATAGAAGTGTCATAGAAACATGAGGGTGGGCTCGTTTGACTCGGGGGAGCAAACGACCAATCAGGAATCACCTTCAAGACTTCATAGCCACGCCCTAGCAACCATTTTAGAACACCCTAGCAACCCAAAGCATAGAGGTATATCTTCAAATCTGAATATCATAAAGGCCTATGGGGGTTGGTTTATATCATTCATACTGGAAAGCAGCCTTTGGAGTATCATCATTCCCAGCTGCCAAGCCACTCCCTAGCAACCAAACAGAGTACCCTAGCAACCTTTTTGCAAGACCTATCTCTCTGCATCAAAACATCGTAGAGACATGGGGTTGTTGGCTTTTATTGTCAACCATCCTTTGGAGTATCGTCATTTGGAGCTGTCAGGCCAGTCCCTAGCAACCAAACAGAGTACCCTAGCAACCATCTTTGCAAGATCTATATCTCTGCATCAGAACAATGTACAGACACGGGGTTTGGCTTTATATTGTCAGCATGCCTTTGGAGTATCATCATTGGGAGCTGTCAGGCCACTCCCTAGCAACCAAACAGAGTACCCTAGCAACCGTTTTGTAGGACCTATATCTCTGAATCAGAACATCGTACAGACATGGCGGTTGGCTCTTTTGACTCATGCTAGCAAACTGGAATTCCAACATGCTAGTCATGCTAGCAGTGAATAGCTACATGCTAATAGTGATTAGCTAAGAGATAAATCAGGCTATGAACTCTATAACAAGACCTAAGCAACAGAGGGCCGAGTTTTGCCACTGCAAGCACCACTCACATTTTCTTCAGGAAATGTACATTCTAGTTATTATTAGTGGTGCTTGCCGAAGGCAAAGCAACACTATTACTATCTCACATACTTATTTGGGTTGCCGATCTTATTGTTATTCTTATTCTTCTTCTTCCGTACAAATTTCGGCGCGTAACTAGTCCCGCAGTTTTTGTCACAGACCCGCAACGTCAAGTGTCAAATCGTGCGGCCTATTCGGGAATGGTGTTGTGCTATGACTTTTATAAGCGATCGGGCGTACGATGTTCGCACACCGGGCGAAATATCGCCCGAAAAAATCGCATAGACAATGCATTGCGGCCAACTTTGACGGATCGTAGCTCCGAGAGAGAATTTCGCAGAAACATGTGAATCACCACATTTGGAGAGGCTATCAGGCTGTGCGAGAACATACCCCGCAGTGGGGGAATAAGTTGTACCCCTGGGGCGCAAGAGCCCCCCAAATTTGCCCCATAGACATACTATGGTGAGGGATCGCCCATGAAACAGCGCGTTTTTCCTACTATGGTACTTTACCTAGGAGTTTTGCATTGAACATAACTCTGGATCACAATGTCATAGAGACATGGGGGTGGGCTCATTTTACTCAGGCAACCAATCAGTCTGTCACGATCATTGTAAAGCAGTCAAGCCACGCCCTAGCAACCATTTAGGGCCCCTTAGTAACAAGCTCCATAGACATCCATTGAAAAAGATCAAATTAATATCTTTGGAAAGGAGTGTCATAGAAACATGAGGGTGGGCTCGTTTGACTCGGGGCAGCAAACGACCAATCAAGAATCACCTTCGAGACTTCATAGTCACGCCCTAGCAACCATTTAGAGCACCCTAGCAACCCAAAGCATAGAAGGATATCTTCAAATCTTAATGTCATAAAGCCATAAGGGTTGGTTTATATCATTCATACTGGCAAGCAGCCTTTGGAGTATCTACATTGGCAGCTGCTAGGCCACTCCCTAGCAACCAAACAGAGTACCCTAGCAACCGTTTTGCAAGATCTATATCTCTGCATCAGAAAATCGTACAGACATGGGGGTTGGTTTATATTGGCAAGCAGCCTTTAAGTATCATCATTGGCAGCTACCAGGCCACTCCCTAGCAACCAAACAGAGTACCCTAGCAACCGTTTTGCAAGACCTATATCTCTGCATCAGAACATCGTACAGACATGGGGGTTGGTTTACATTGGCAAGCAGCCTTTGGAGAATCATCACTGGGCAGCTGTCAGGCCACTCCCTAGCAACCAAACAGAGTACCCTAGCAACCATTTAGTAAGTATTATATCTTTACAACCGAAAATCGCACAGACATGGGGGTTGGTTTATATTGGCAAAGCAGCCTTTGAGTATCATCATTGACAGATGTCAAGCCACTCCCTAGCAACCAAACAGAGTACCCTAGCAACCGTTTTTCAAGATCTATATCTCTGCATCAGAACATCGTACAGACATGGCGGTTGGCTTTTTTGACTCATGCTAGCAAACTGGAATTCCAACTTGCTAGTCATGCTAGCAGTGAATAGCTACATGCTAATAGTGATTAGCTAAGTGCTCAAATTGGCTAACAACATGCTATGAACTCTATATAAACTTCATAGTGACCATCTGTGACAACTACCAACCACCTAGTAACAGCATAGCAACTACCCCGGTTACCAAAGCAACCGCCTAGCAACCACCCAGAGCACCCTAGCAACCGCCTAGCAACACATTAGCAACCACCTAAAGTACCTTAGCAACTGCCTAGCAACCGCCTAGCAACCACCCAGGTTTACCATAGCAAACCACCTAGCAACCACCCAGAACACCCTAGCAACCGCCTAGCAACACCTTAGCAACCACCCCAAATAGCTTAGCAACTGCCTAGCAACCACCCAGGTTACCATAGCAACCGCCTAGCAACACCTAGCAACACCTTAGCAACCACCCCAAGTACCCTTAGCAACTGCCTAGCAACCACCTAGCAACCACCCAGAACCCCCCTAGCAACCGTATAGAAACACCTTAGCAACCACCCCAACTACCTTAGCAACCTAGCAACCAACCAGGTTACCATAGCAACCACCTAGCAACCCACATAGCACCCTAGCAACCGCACAACTTAGCAACCACCCCAAGTAACCTAGCAACCACCTAGCAACACATTAGCAACCACACCAAGTACCTTAGCAACTGCCTAGCAACCCACCCAGCAACCACCCAGAACACCCTAGCAACCGCCTGACAACACCTTAGCAACCACCCCAAGCAAGACAATTAAAACAACTGCCTACACCCCATAGCAACCGCCTAGCAACCACCCAGGTTACCATAGCAAAAAACAACTAACAACCACCCCAGAACACACCTAGCAACCGCCTAGCAAGGTGTGCTATGACTTTATAAGCTATCAGGCTGTGCGAGAACATACCCCGCAGTGGGGTATAAGTTGTACCCCTGGGGCGCAAGAGCCCCCCAAAGTTGCCCCACT